>NC_135897.1:19253082-19510582 GCF_964194155.1 Cetorhinus maximus | reverse complement strand
GTGTCTGTGTCTGTGCGCATATGTCTGTGTGTGCGTGTGTGTGTGTATGCGTGCGTGTGTGTCTTCGTGTGTGCGTGTGTGTGTGTACGTTTGTGTGTGTCTGTGTGTGTGTATATGTGTGTGTGCATGTATGTGTGTGTGTCTATGCGTGTTTGTGTATGTGTGTGCGCATGTGTGTCTGTGTGTGTGTGTTTGTGTGTGCGTCTGTGTGCATATGTCTGTATCTATGTCTGTGTGTATGTGTACCTCTGCGTGCGTATGTCTCTGTGTGTGTGTGCGTGTGTGTGTCTGTGTGTGTATGTCTGTGTGCGTATGTCTCTGTGTGTGTGTGTTTGTATGTGTCTGTATGTCTGTGTGTGTGTCTGTGCACATATGTCTGTGTGTGTGTCCGTATGTGTGTGTGTGTATGCATGTGTTTGTGTGTATGCGTGTGTGTCTGTGTGTGTGTCTGTGTGTGCATGATTGTGTGTGCGTGTGTCTGTGTCTGTGTGCATGTGTCTGTGTGTGTGTATGTGTGTGCGCGTGTGTACCTGTGTGTCTGTGTGTGTGTCTGTGTGCATATGTTTGTGTGTGTTTGTCTGTGTCTGTGTGTGTGCGTGTTTGTGTGTATGTGTGCCTGTGAGTGTCTGTGTGTGTGTCTGCGTGTGTGTATGTCTGTGTGTGTGTATGTGTGTGTGTCTGTGCCTGTGTAAGTGTGTGTGTACGTGTGTGTATGTGTGTGTGTGTGTGTGTGTGAGTCTGTGTATGTGTCTGTGTGCGTTTGTTTGTGTGTGTGTCTGTGGCTGTGTGCGTGTGTATGTGGGTGTGTGTGTGTGTCTGTGTGCATATGTTTGTGTGTCTGTGTGTGTCTGTGTCTGTGTGTGTGTGTTTGTGTGTGCATGTTTGTCTGTGTGTATGTGTGCCTGTGTGTGTGTCTGCGTGTGTGTATTTGTCTGTGTCTGTGTGTGTGTGTGTGTGTGTGTGTGTGAGTGTCTGTGTGTGTCTATGTGTGCTGTGTGTGTCTGTGTGTGCGTGTCGGTGTGTGTGTGTGTCAGTGTGTGTGAATGTCTGTGGGCGTATGTCTGTATGTGTGTGTGTGTTTCTGTGTGAGTGTACGTGTATGTGTGCATGTGCCTGTATGTGTGTGTGCGTGTGTGCCTGTGTGTGTGTGTGCCTGTGTGTGTGCCTATGTGTGTGTGTGAGTATGTTTATGTATGTGTGTGACTGTGTGTGTGTCTGACTGTCTGTGTGTATGTCTGTGTATCTATATTTGTGTGTGTGTGTGGCTGTGTGTGTGTGTCTGTGTGTGTGTATGTGTGCGTATGTGTGTGTCTATGTGTGTGTGGGTATGTGTGTGCACGTGTCTATGTGCATATGTCTGTATCTATGTCTGTGTGTATGTGTATGTCTGCATGCATATGTCTGTGTGTGTGCGTGTGTGTGTGTCTGTGTGTGTATGTTGGTGTGTGTATGTGTGTGTGTTTGTGTGTGTCTGTATGTCTGTGTCTGTGTCTATGTGCATGTGTCTGTGTGTGTGCGTATGTGTGTGTATGCGTGTGTGTCTGTGTGCATATGTTTGTGTGTGTGTGTCTGTGCCTGTGTGTGTGTGTCTGTGTGTGTGTATGTGTGTGTGCGTGTGTGTGCCTGTGTGTGTTTGTCTGTTTGTGTGTGTGTGTGTGTATATTTGTGTGTGTGTCTGTGTGTTTGTCTGTGTGCGTGTCTGTGTGTGTGTGTGTTTGTCTGTGTGTATGTGAGCCTGTGTGTGTGTCTATGTGTGTCTGTGTGTATGTCTGTGTGTGTGTGTCTGCATGTGTGTGTATGTCTGTGTGTGTCTGTGTGTTTATATGTCAGTCTGTGTGTGTCTGTGTGTGTGTCTGTGTGTGTGTGTCTGTGTGTCTGTGTGTGTGTATGTGCCTGTGTGTGTGTTTGTGTCTGTGTGAATATGTCTGTGCATGTACGTCTGTGTGTATGTGTGCCTGTGTGTGTGTCTGTGTGTGTGTCTGCATGTGTGCATATGGTTGTGTGTGTGTTTGTCTGTGTGTGTATATGTCGGTCTGTGTGTGTTTGTGTGTGTGTATGTGTGTGTATGCCTGTGTGTGCGTCTGTGTGAGTGTGTGTATGTGTGTCTGTGTGTGTGTGTGTGTGTGTGTATGTGTGTGTGCGTGTGTCTGTGTGTATGTCTGTGTGCATATGTTTATGTGTCTGTGTATGTCTGTCTGTGTGTGTGTATGTCTGTGTGTCTATGTGTGTGTGTCTGTGTGTGTGTATGTGCCTGTGTGTGTGTTTGTGTCTGTGTGCATATGTCTGTGCATGTACATCTGTGTGTATGTGTGCCTGTGTTTGTGTCTGTGTATGTCTGCGTGTGTGTGTATGTCTGTGTGTGTCTGTGTGTGTGTCTGTGTGTGTGTATGTGCGTGTATGTCTGTGTGCATTTGTCTGTGTGTGTGTGTGTGTGTGTATGTGTGTGTGTGCCTGTGTGTGTCTGTGTGTGTGTGTCTGTGTGTGCATGTCTGTGTGTGTGTGTCTGTGTGTGTATATGTCTGTCTGTGTCTGTGTGCATATGTCTGTGTGTGTATGTGTCTGTGTATGTGTGTGTATGTCTGTGTATGTTTGTGTGTGTCTGTGTGTGCGTGTATGTATGCACGTATGTCTGTGTGTCTGTCTGTGCGTATGCATGTGTACGTATGTCTGTGTGTCTGTCTATCTGTCTGTGTGTGTGTGTATGTCTGTCTGTGTGTGTGTGTCTGTGCGCATGTCTGTGTGCGTATGTGTGTGTGTATGTCAATGTGTGTATGTTTATATGTGTGTCTGTGTGTGTGTCTGTCTGTGTCTGTGCATATATCTGTGTGTGTGTGTGTGTGTGTCTGTGTGTGTCTGTGCGCATGTCTGTGTGCGTATGTGTGTGTGTATGTCAATGTGTGTATGTTTATATGTGTGTCTGTGTGTGTGTCTGTCTGTGTCTGTGCATATATCTGTGTGTGTGTGTGTGTGTGTCTGTGTGTGTCTGTGTCTGTCTGTCTGTGTGTGTGTGTCTGTGTGCACATGTCTGTGTGTGGATATGTGTGTGTGTGTATGCCTCTATATGTGTCGGTGTTTGTGTCTATGTCAATCTAGATGTACCACACAACTTTGTGGAAGTTCAGTGACTTCTACAATGTAAGCTGCCCATGGACAAAATATTAGTGCTCAGAGAAGTCTGTAGGCCATCCAGTACACAGAAAACTTAGAGGGAACATTCAGAAATGAGGGGATGCTGAGGGAAAGCTGTAATCACCTTTCATTGTTCACTTGCTGCTGGAGGTTTAAAGAAGGCGTTTGAAACACTTTCAGGGACACTTTGTCAAGATATCACTAAATCTCAAGCAATATTTATTTTGGAAATTATCTGAGGATTTCACCTAAGGAGAGTGAATGCTGTGTTGCTGTACCTTATGGGACACCTAGGAGTCACCAGGAGAAAGGGCTGCTCATTGACAGTTTGCTGGGGGTCCCCGTTAGTCTGGATGATGAATGGGTGGAAAGCATGAGGCTAGGCAGAGCAGCACCAGCTGCTGCTGGAGAGAGGGACAGGAAGGTGGGTTGGGCTCTCTCCCCTCTGTGAGTACAGGACATCCCTCCTCCTCTGGACCTCCTCCACCAGGACCTCCAGTACTGCAACATAATCTGCAGGCCTCTCCCTTTTAGCACCTCCAGGCAAATTCAAATTAGGGAGATCAGCAATTAGGCCCAAAATTGCATGCTGAAATCAGACTTTCCAAACAGGCTTAAACAAAATACTGCGGATGCTGGAAATGTGAAATAAAAACAGAAAATGCTGGAAATATTCAACAGTTCTGATGCAGCGTCATCGAGCAGAAGCATTAATCCTGTTTCTCTCTCCACCGATGCTGCCTGATCTGCTGAGTAACTGCCGGCATTCTCTGTTTTTATTTCAAACGGCTGGGTTAGGAGCTTGGCCACCCCGATTACTGGGCACAGGGGCCTGGTCCACAGTGTGCTCCTGCCTGCTCAGGTCCAGCAGAGCAAGACACAAAATTGGTTTCATCTAAATGGTTTTGGTGCTGGGAGGGTGAGGCCGTGGTATAGGAGTAATGCTGCTGGCCTACTAATCCTGAAGCCCAGGCTAATTCTCTGTGGCCACAGGCAGAGTTTAAATCCAATAAATAAAATCCAGGATTGAAAGTTAGTCTCAGTAATTATGCCATGAAGCTATCATCAATTGCCATAAAAACCCACCTGGTTCACTAATGTCCTTTAGGGGAGGAAATCTGCCGTCCTTACCTGGCCTGGCCTACATGTGACTCCAGACCCACAGACAGAAATGTCTCTTAACTTAATGGCCTAGCCAGCCACCCAGTTGTACCTAAACTGCTACAGATGCCAGATGGACTGCAGCAGTTCAAGATGGTGGCTAGCCACCACTTTCTCTAGAGCAATTCGGGATGAGCAGCAATGCTGGCCTTGCCAGTGATGCTCACATCCCATCAAAGAATATGCTTTTTTTAAAAAAAGAATAGAACCTGTCTCCTCTTTGCAACAGGCACAGCAGGTGGAACCAGCAGCGTTTGTTTCCCAGTCACTGGTACAGGTGGTCTGCTTTTCCTTAAAGGCAGGCAGCCTCATAAAGGCAAGGTGGAGAAAAAGTTTGCCAAAATGGAAAATCCTGAAAAATGAACACAGAGCACTCAGAGGAATCCAGACTGACAGATAAGGTGCTGGAGGCTTCAGTCGTGGAGGTGGAGAGGAGGAGAGATGTCATGATTCCACAGGGTATTGGGGGGGGGAGGGTTGCACTGCACAAGGACCATCCACAGAAGGGAGTAAGAGCAGGTGACCAGGAAGGTCAGCTCCTGGAGACTAGGGCCAAGGACCTGGCAGCAGTGTCTCAAGATATCTTAGGGTTGTAGTATAATGGGTTAATAGAATAGTTATGGTAATGAGTGATGTAGATCATGATGTAATGGTGACATCAGCAGCCATGTGCTAGAGACTCTAGAGAGAGGATGGAACAGTCTGTATTCATGAGAGGTATACCTACTCAGTAACCTCTCTTATACGTAATGTTAATAAACCAGTTTGAAATAACTACTTGAGTTAGGCTACAGTCTCTCCAGACAAGGTAGGCCACACAACCAGCATACAGAACATGGTAGCAATGGTGGTGACACCAATCTAACAAAGAGTCGGTGCCACCGACGGGACACCACATCGAGAAAGTGCAGGGAAAGCTGGACAATGTAAGAATCTGCAAACGTACCTGAGAGGGAGGCAAACTGGAAAGCGGTTATGATGCCAGCACCAGTCAAGCAACCCCTGTCCTTCCTGCAGCCGGTCAAAAACTTCAAGGGCCTACAGAGAAGCCAGAGTTGGGAGTTTTGGAAGAAAAACTTCTTCAGGTATTGAGCAGCATCAGGATTGCACGCGAAAGAGCACCAGCACCAGGTTAGTTTATTCACTGTAAGGCTTGTTGCCAATGATGTCCGACTAAGAAAGGGGGTAGAGGACTTTGAAACTGTCCTAAAGGCATTCAACATGTATTTTAGTCCACCACAGAGCCTCATAATCAAGCAAATGGTTCAATATGCTATGCAGTCCAAACTCAGAGAGATAAACCGGGCTATAATCCACAGTGACACCAAAGCTCTAGTTGACTCCGCTAGCTGGGTAGGCCCAAGGGCGGTGACCCCACCCACTCAAAATCCCACCAAAATGGACAAAAGGGTGGGAAACCGTACAGCAGCCACTTTGAGGAGCTTACACTGCGGCCCAAAGAAGCAGCCCAGGCACCAGGATTGCCCAGAAGGGGCTGCAGGAAGACTGGACACTTCAAGCGCTTCTATAAGTCTAACAACTTTAATAGAGGAAGAAGACAAGACAATATTTATGAAATGCAAAGTATCCAAAAAATTGAAAATAATGATAGGGATGAAATTAGGGAGTTTCTAGGGCAAGAAAATGATCTTAATCAAGACTATTGGTCAGTTCCAGTGCAAGTTAAAGACTTTGTCGCCAACTTTAAAATTGACACCAGAGCTGGAGTTACAATATTAGCTGATCACCTAGGCTCCGATCAATATGCCTCTATCCATCAGATATTACACTGCAAGTTCCAGGTGGCGCAAACCTTCCAATAAAAGGCCGGCTAATTACGAGTTTTCGCTACAAAGAGCGACAGGTTGTTGATACCCTCCATCTTGCCTACAATCAGCGCTTTTCCTTTGGCCAGAATTTTACCTCGCTTGTGCAGGCACGCCCTCGACCCGACAGCACTTGAAATCGCGCGAGAAGATGTCGGGTGCACGGCCCAATGTCATCGCGCAGTCATGTGATATTTCACACGGCAGCCGGAAGCGCGCCCACCGACAATTAAGCCCATTAAGGAGGCAATTGACAGCGATTTTATGTGGCCCAGCCACTGTTACAGTTGGCGGATGGGCCAATCTGCCAGGCGGCCTTCACATTTTCACCACAACCTCGATTCAGGGACGGATAAAATGACCGGGGTGAAATATCATTAAAAAAAATGTCAGGGGACTGAGGCTTTCTGAGTAATTCTGTCAGGTGCTTGAATGCACTGCATTTTTTCCTTCCCATTTAATCTGTCCAGGTCTGCAGCTCCCTGAGGCAGCTCCGCAGCAGCTGTCTGCCTTCAGGGAGTCGGTTAAAAGCGCTCACCTGCACCCTCACTATTCTCAGTGCCTGCCCTCTTCCCGCCCACCCCGGCAGCGCTGATCTTTCTCAGCGCGGGTTTCACACTGGCTGTCCGTTAACTGGCCAGCCAGCGTGAAATTGCACTCGGGGGCTGATCGCAGCCGTAAGTGCATTTTGCATCTGCTTCCAGGCCCGCCTACCGCGTGCGCCCAACTAGCGCAAGATTCAGGCCAATGAGCGGACATGTCGTTATAGTAGTGGGTATGCTGGAAAAAGTGGATGACGACTTGCAATTGGATGACTGGATACCCTTCATGGAGGAATTTCCAAAGTCATGTGTAGAACCAGTGGATTTTCATCCTTTTTTAAAATGTATTCCTTCAAAGGATGTGGCTTCGCTGGCAGGGCCAGCATTTATTGCCCATCCCTGGTTGCCCTTGAGAAGGTAGTACTGAGCTGCCTTCCTGAACTGCTGCAGCCCATATGGTGTAGGTACACCCACAATGCAGTTAGGAAGAGAGTTCCAGCAATTTGACCCAGCAACAGTGAAGGAACGGCGATATATTTCCAAGTCAGGATGGTGAGTGGCCTGGAGGGGAACTTCCAGGTGGCGATGTTCCCATCTATCTGCTGCCCTTATCCTTCTTGGTGGTAGAGGTCATGGGTTTGGAAAGTGCTGTTGAAGTAACCTTGCTGAGTTGTTGCAGTGCATCTTCTAGATGGTACACACTGCTGCCACTGTGCATCGGTGGTGGAGGGAGTGGATGTTGAAGATGGTGGATGGGGTGCTTCAGTATCTGAGGAGTCATGAATGGTGCTGAACATTGTGCAATCATCAGCAAACATCCCCACTTCTGACCTTATGATGGAAGGAAGGTCATTTTTGAAGCAGCTGAAGATCATTGGGCCTAGGACACTACCCTGAGGAACTCCTGCAGTGATTTCCTGGAGCTGAGATGATTGACCTCCAACAACCACAACCATCTTCCTTTGTATTAGGTATGATTCCAACCAGCAGAGAGTTTTCCCCCTGATTCCCATTGACTCCAGTTTTGTTAGGGCTCCTTGATGTCACACTCGGTCAAATGTTGCCTTAATGTCAAGGGCAGTCACTCTCACCTCACCTTGGCAGTTCAGCTCATTTGTCCATATTTGAACCAAGGCTGTAGTGAAATCAGAAGCTGAGTGATCCTGGTGGAACCCAAACTGAGTATCAGTGAGCAGGTTATTGCTAAGCAAGTGCCACTTGATAGCATAGTTGATGACCCCTTCCATCGCCTTACTGATGATGGAGACTAAGCTGAAGGAGCGGTAATTGGCCGGGTTGTAATTTTCCTGCTTTTTGTGTACAGGACATACCTTACATGGCCAGGTAAGTACCTGTGCTGTAGTACTGGAACAGCTTGGCTAGAGGCGCGGCAAGTTCTGGAGCACAAGTCTTCAGTACTATTGCTGGAATATTGTCAGGGCCCGTAGCCTTTTCAGTATCCAGTGCCTTAAGCCATTTCTTGATATCACGTGGAGTGAATGGAATTGACTGAAGGCTGGCATCTGTGATACTGGGGACCTCCAGAGGAGACTGAGATGGACCATCCACTCGGCACTTCTGGCTGCAGATTGCTGTGAGTGCTTCAGCCTTATCTTTTGCACTGATATGCTGGGCTCCCCTATCATTGAGGATGGGGATATTTGTGGAGCCTCCTCCTCCAGTGAGCTGTTTAATTGTCCACCACCATTCACGACTGGATGTGGCAGGACTGCAGAGCTTAGATCTGATCCGTTTGTGGAGTCGCTTAGCTCTGTCCATCACTTGCTGCTTATGCTGTTTGACACACAAGTAGTCCTGTGTTGTAGCTTTACCAGGTTAAAATGTTTACCTCATTTTTAGGTATGCCTGGTGTTGCTGCTGGATTCCTCATTAAACCAGGGTTGATCCCCTGGCTTGGTGGTAATGGTAGATTGGGGGAAATGCCGGGCCATGAGGTTACAGATTGTGTTTGAGTACAATTCTGCTGCTGCTGATGGCCTACAGCGCTTCATGGTTGCCCAGTCTTGAGTTGGTAGATCTGTTGAAAATCTATCCCATTTAGCATGGTGGTAGTGCCACACAACATGGCGGAGAGTATTCTCAATGTGAAGGCGGAACTTCGTCACCACAAGGACTGTGTGGTAGTCACACCTACTGATACTGTCATTGGCAGATGCATTTGCAGCAGACAGTTTGGTGAGGATTAGGTCAGGCATGTTTTTCCCTCTTTTTGGTTCCTTCACCACCTGCTGCAGACCCAATCTAGCAGCTATGTCATTTAGGACTCGGCCGGCTCGGTCTTTGGCAATGCCACCGAGCCACTCTTGGTGATGGACATTGAAGTCCCCCACCCAGAGTATGTTCTGTACCCTTACCACTCTCAGTGCTTCCTCCAAGTGGTGTTCAACATGAAGGAGCACTGATTCATCAGCTGAGTGAGGGCAGTACATGGTAACCAGCAGGAGGCTTCCTTATCCATGTTTGACCTGATGCCATGAGACTTCATGGGGTCCGGAGTCAATGTTGGGGACTTCCAGGGCAACTCCCTCCCGAATGTATATCACTGTGCTGCCACCTCTGCTGGATCTGTCCTGCCAGTGGGACAGGACATATCCAGTGATGGTGATGGTGGTGCCTGGGATATGATCTGTAAGGTATGATTCTGTGATGATGACTATGTCAGGCTGTTGCTTGACTAGTTTGTGAGACAGCTCTCCCAATTTTGGCACTAGCCCCCAGATGTTAGTAAGGAGGACTTTGAAGAGTCGACAGGGCTGATGTTGCTGTTGTCATTTCCGGTGCCTAGGTCGATGTCGGTTGGCCTGCCCAGTTTCATTCTTTTTTATTGACTTTGTAGCAGTTTGATACAACTGAGTTGCTTGCTAGGCCATTTCAGAGGGCATTTAAAAGTCAACCACATTACTGTGGATCTGGAGTCACATGTAGACCAAACCAGGCAGGATCAGCAGATTTCCTTCCCTAAAGGACATTAGTGAACCAGATGGGTTTTTACAACAATCAACGATGGTTTCATGGTTATCAATTAGACTTTTAAATCCAGGTTTTTTTTATTGAATTCAAATTCCAGCATCTGCTGTGGTGGGATTTGAGCGCAGGTCCCTGGAGCATTACCCTGGATCTCTGGATTACCAGTCCAGTGACAATGCCACAATACCACTACACCAATATCCACTGCCTCCAGTAAAAAGGAGTTACAGGAAAGCAATGTAAATAGTTTAAAAATAGTTGGATATTGTTATTAAAGAAGTTGACAGTACACTTGAGGGGAAGTGGAGTATAATGGGTTAATAGAATAATGATGAGTGATGTAGATCATGATGTAACAGTGACATTGGTAGTCATGTGCTAGAGACTTTAGAGAGAGAATGGAACAGTCTGTAATCATGAGAGATATACCTGCATTGTAATCTATCTTATACGTAGTGTTAATAAGCAATTTGAAGTAACTACCTGAGTTAGATTACGGTCTCTCCAGATAAGATAAGCATGCATCCAGCATACAAAACAATAGACTCATAGATGTTTACAGCACAGAAGGAGGCCATTCGGCCCATCGTGTCCATGCCAATCAACAAAGATCTGACTACACCAATCCCATTTTCTAGCGCTTGGCCCATAGCCCTGGAGGCTATGGCAATACAAGTGAATATCTAAATACTTCTTAAATGTTATGAAAGTTTCTGACTCAATCACCCTTTCAGGCAGTGAGTTCCAGACTCCCAGCACCCTCTGGGTGAAAAAGATTCTCCTCAATTCCCCTCTTAGCCTTCTAACTTTTACCTTAAACCTATGCCCCCTGGTTATTGACCCCTCCACTAATGGAAAAAGTATCCACCCTATCATAGAAACATAGAAACTAGGAGCAGGAGTAGGCCATTCAGCCCTTCAAGCCTGCTCCGCCATTCATTATGATCATGGCTGATCATCCAACTCAATAGCCGGCTCCCGCTTTCTCCCCATACCCTTTGATTCCTTTCGCCCCAAGAGCTATATCTAACTCCTTCTTGAAAACATACAATGTTTTGGCCTCAACTGCTTTCTGTGGTAACGAATTCCACAGGCTCATCACTCTCTGGGTGAAGAAATTTCTCCTCACCTCAGCCCTAAATGGTCTACCCCGTATCCTCAGACTGTGACCCTGGTTCTGGATTCCCCGACCATCAGGAACATCCTTCCTGCATCTACCCTGTCTAGTCCTGTTAGAATTTTATAGGCTTCTATGAGATCCCCTCTCATTCTTCTGAACTCCAGTGAATATATCCTAATCGACTCAATCTCTCCTCATATGTCAGTCCCGCCATCCCAGGAATCAGTCGGGTAAACCTTCGCTGCACTCCCTCTACAGCAAGAACATCCTTCCTCAGATAAGGAGATCAAAACTGCACACAATATTCCAGGTGTGGTCTCACCAAGGCCCTGTATAATTGCAGCAAGACATCCCTGTTCCTGTACTCAAATCCTCTGGCTATGAAGGCCAACATACCATTTGCCTTCTTTACCGCCTGCTGCACCTGCATGCTTACCTTCAGCGACTGGTGTACGAGGACACCCAGGTCTTGTTGCACATTCCCCTCTCTCAATTTATAGCTATTCAGGTAATAATCTGTCTTCCTGTTTTTGCTACCAAAGTAGATAACCTCACATTTATCCACATTTTACTGCATCTGCCATGCATTTGCCCACTCACTCAGCTTGTCCAAATCACACTGAAGCATCTCTGCATCCTCCTCACAGTTCACCCTCCCACCCAGCTTTGTGTTATCTGCAAATTTGGAGATATTACGTTTAATTCCCTCATCTAAATTATTAATATATATTGTGAATAACTGGGGTCCCAGCACCGATCCCTGCGGTACCCCACTAGCCACTGCCTGCCATTCGGAGAAAGACCCGTTTATTTCTACTCTTTGTTTCCTGTCTGCCAACCAGTTTTCTATCCATCTCAATACACTACCCCCAATCCCATGCGTTCTAATTTTACACGCCAACCTCTTATGTGGGACTTTGTCGAAAGCCTTCTGAAAGTCCAAATAAACCACATCCACTGGGTCCCCCTCATCAACTTTACTAGTTACATCCTCGAAAAATTCCAGTAGATTTTTCAAGCATGATTTCCCTTTCATAAATCCATGGTGACTCTGTCAAATTCTGCCACTGTTTTCCACGTGCTCAGCTATTAAATCTTTTATAATGGACTCTAGAATTTTCCCCTCTACCGATGTCAGGCTGACTGGTCTATAATTCCCTGTTTTCTGTCTACCTCCCTTTTTAAATAGTGGGGTTACATTAGCTACCCTCCAATCTGTAGGGACTGTAGGAACTGTTCCAGAGTCACTATCTACGTCCCTCATAATCTTATACACATCTATCAGGTCCCCTCTCAACCTTTGCTGCTCCAAGGAAAACAACCCCAATCTTTCCTCATTTCCTCAATCCAATCTTTCCTCATAGCTCAGACCCTCCAGGCCAGGCAGCATCCTCGTAAATCTCCTCTGCACCCTCTCCAGTGCAATCACATTTGCAATAATTTGTAATCCTATAATGTGGTGACCAGAACTGCACACAGTACTCCATTTGTGGCCTAACCAGCAGTTTATATAGTTCCACCATAACTTCCCTGCTCTTGTATTCTATGCCTGGCAAGTATCTCATATGCCTTCTTAACCATCTTATCTACCTGCCCTGCTACCTTCAGGGATCTGTGAATATGCACACCAAGGTCCCTCTAATCCTCAGTACTTTCCAGGGTCCTACCATTCATAGTGTAATCCCTTGCCTTGTTAGCTCTCCCCAAGTGCATTACCTCACACTTTTCCGGGTTGAATTCCATTTGCTACTGCTCTGCCCACCTGATCAGTCCATTGATATCCTCCAGCAGTTTATGGTTATCCTCCTCACTATTTACCACCCTACCAATTTTTGTGTCATCTGCGAACTTCTTGATCATAACCCCCTACATTTAAGTCCAAATCATTTATGTACACCACAAACAGCAAGGGCCCTAGCACTGAACCCCACTGGAAACAGATTTCCAGTCACAGAAACATCCCTCTACCATCACCTTCTGCTTCCTGCTTCTCAGCTAAATCTTGGATCCAATGTGTCACTTTGCCTTGGATCCCATGGGCTCTTACTTTCTTGACCAGTCTGCCATGAGAGACCTTACAAAAAGCTTGCTAAAGCCCATGTAGACCACACCAAATACATTACCCTCATCAACACTCCAAGTTACCTCCTCAAAAAATTCGATCAAATTTGTCAAACACAACCCTCCCTCAACAAATCCATGCTGACTATCCCTGATTAATTCACATCTCTCCAAGCGCAGAATTCTGTCCCTCAGAATTCTTCCCAGTAACTTCCCCGCCACCGAGGTTAGACAGGCTGGTCTGTAATTTCCTACTCTATCCCTTCCTCCCTTTTTTAATAATGGGACAACGTTAGCAGTCCTCCTGTCCTCTGGCACCTCACCTGTGGCCAAAGAGGATTTGAAAATTTCTGCCAGGGCCCCTGATTTCTCTTCCCTTGCCTTCCTCAATAGCCTGGGATACGTCTTATCCAGGCCTGCAGGTTTATCCACTTTTCAGGCCACTAAACCCATTAGTATCTCCTCTCTCTCTATGTTAATTTCCTCTAATAGTTCACAGTCCTCCACCCTGATGTTTATACCTGCGTCATACTATTCCATTGTGAAAACCAACATGAAGTATGCATTGAGGATTATAACCATGTCTTCCTGGTCAACACACAGATTACCTCTATGGTCCCAAATTGGCCCTACTCTTTCCCTAGTTATTCTCCTGCTCTTTATGTATTTAAAAAGCCCTTTGGGTTTTCCTGTATTCTACCCACAAATGCTTCCTCATGCACTCTCTTAGCTTTCCTAATTTCCTTTTTAAGCTCCCCCCTGCACTTTTTATACTTTTCTAGGGCCTCTGCCATATTGAGCCCTCAGTGTCTGCCATAAACTTTTCTTTTTTCCTTAATCCTAACCTTTATGTCCCTTGATATCCAGGGTTCTCCAGACTTGGTCCCCCCCCATTGTCTTTACAGGAACATATTTGCCCTGTACTCTCGCTATTTCCTCCTTGAATGCCTCCCACTGCTCTGACACAGTTTTATCTGCAAGTAGCTGCTCCCAATCCACTTCGGCCAAATCATATCTCAGTTTAGTAAAATTAGCCTTTTCCCAGTTTAGAACTTATATTCTCCGCCCAACCTTACCTTTTCCATAACTATTCTAAATCTAACTGAGTTATGGTCACTGTCTCCAAAATGCTCCCCTACTGATATGCCTTCCACCTGCCCGGGCTCATTTCCAGATATTAGGTCCAGAACTGCCCCCTCCCTTGTTGGGATTTCTACATGCTGGCTAAAAAAGTTCTCCTGGATACAATTTAAGAATTTTGTTCCCTCCCTACCTTGCACACTAAAATTATCCTAGTTAATATTTGGGTAGTTAAAATCCCTTACTATTACTGCCTTATTATTCTTACATTTCTCTGAAATTTGATTACATATTTGATCCTCTATCTCCCTGACTGTTTGGGGGCCTATAGTACACACCCAACAGCATGTTTGCCCCTTTTGTGTTTTTTACTTCTACCCATATGGCCTCATTTGATGATCCTTCCAAGATATCCCTCTCTGCTATAATTGATTCCTTGATCAATATTGCGACCCCCCTCCTCTTCTATCCCCCTCTCTATCTCATCTGAATACCCTACAACCAGGAATGTTGAGCTGCCAATCCTGTCCTTCTTTTAGCCAAGTCTCGGTCATAGCTATAATATCATACTCCCACATGCCTATCTGTGCCCTCAGCTCATCTGTCTTATTCCTCAGGCTCCTTGCATTAAAATATATTTCACTTAGCCTTGCTAAACTCACATCTTTCTTATTTAGCCTATGTTTTCTCTGCCTTCCAGGTTCACTCGCGAGCGTTTTAACTTTTAATTCCATCTCAGCTTCTCTCCCTCTGAACTACTTTTCAGGATCCCATCTCCCTGCCAATTTAGTTTAAATCCGCCCCAATAGCATTAGGAAACCTCCCCGCGAGGATGTTGGTCCCGTCCCTGTTCAGATGCAATCCGTCCAACTTGTACAGGTCCCGCCTCCCCCAGAAATGGTCCCAATACCCCAGGAATCTAAAGCCCTCCCTCCTGCACCATGTCTCCAGCCACACATTCATCTGCTTCATCCTTCTGTTCCTATACTCACTACTGCGTGGCACCAGGAGTAATCCGGAGATTATTACCTTTGAAGTCCTGCTTTTCAATTTTGTACCAACTCCCTAAAGTCTGCTGCAGGACCTCATTTCTCTTTCTTCCTATGCCATTGGTCCCAACATGGATCACGACTTCTGGCTGTTCACCCTCCCCTTCAGAATGCCCTGCAGCCTTGACCCTGGCACCTGGGAGGCAACATACCATCCTGGAGTCACGTCTACGGCTGTAGAAGCACCTGTCTACTCCCCTTACTAATGAATCCACTGAATCCACCACTATTGCCCTTCCACACTCCTTCTTCCTCCCACCCTGAGCAGCTGGACTGCCCACAGTGCCATGGCCTTGGCTCTGGTTGCCCCCACAGAGGAACCGTCACTTTCATCATTTTCCAAGGCTGAAAAATGGTTTGTGAGCGAGATGCACTTAGGGGATTCCCTCACTACCTGTCTGGTCCCCTTCTTCTGTCTAGAGGTCACCCATTCCCTCTCTGCTTGCACATCCTTAAGCTGTGGGGTGACCACATCCTGAAACGTGCTATCCATGAATCTCTCAGCCTCGTGAATGCACCATAGTGCCCCCAGCTGCTGCTCAAGCTCCAAAACCCGGAGCTCGAGTTGCTCCAGTCGGAGACACCTCCCGCATACATGGTCATCCAGACTGCCAGGGGCATCTAGGATTTCCCACATAGCACAGGATGTGCAAATCATGGGACTGAGCTCCCCAGATATATCTTAACTAAATAAATTATGGACCCTTACTTTTATTTTACCCTTACTCCTACTTGAGTATAAACTAGATGCTAGATCCTCTAGATGGACTCATGTCTAATTCCAGATACTTCATCTCACTCTCATACACCTACCAATGCTACCAGCCTCAAACACACCTCTCCCTGCCTCCACATACCTCCAGCTATTCAGCAATGGCAGGCATATCGCCAGGCACTGTGCAACACAAACGGAAACACTCTGTCCTCTCCCTTGCAAGGCAAGGTGGCTCACAATAGGAGGGAGCAGAGTAAAACTGGTGGGAAACAATGGCACCTGCATCTCCTGAACCTTACAGAGGAGATGGTTCTCAACATCATGGTGCTGGCTGCAGGGGGACCAGTAGCATCTGACATCACTGGGATCACCGAGGATGACCATGTCTTCCAGCCTTATTCCCCTTCTCAACTCCCAGCACCCCCTCATCCTGCTATCTGACATGCTGAACAAGCTGCTGATGGTATAACCATGGGCTTCTTGCCTGCCAACCCGACCCCCGTCCGTCACACCAACCTTCCCCTTTCTGAGTTCCTGCTTTCAGACACCCGGGAACACCCACCTGCCCAGCCATAGGAGCCCCAGGAGGAGGAAAGGGCAACAGCACAGCATTGATGAAGAAGACCCATCACTTGATGTGATGTTTGCAGCCACTGGCCCTGATACTGGCACTGCTTACTTTGGAGGTTAGCATAGAGTTGGGATCAGCGTGTGGTGAGTTATCTAGGCTTGAGTGGCCTGCACCTAGACCGGGGGAAAGGATATCTCATTTTCCAGCTCACTGCAGGTTAAGGTCGCAGAAGTATTCTACTGCAAAGGACTCAGGACGTCGATGGGATAGCATACAGGACGGCATGGTTGAGCATGCACACCAGGATGCTGGGCATATTGTCTGGCTTGCTAGACAGCCTCCTGTCAATGCCAAGGAGCTGGGATCCAATTTGGCAGAGGAGAAGTCATGGAGTTTTCTCTCTCTGCAGCTGCTGCTCCATCTCCCTGTGATGCTGCAAGCTCAGAGGCACTGCCACCCATACCCACTGCAGCCTTTGAGTAGACAGATCACCTACTCCTCAGACCTCCCGGTGGAGATGTGGCAACACTCTCTGGTGAATGCAGGAACTCACCATAACCCCTTGCATAACACTCCCGCGGACTTCCAGACACTTTCCAGGGGAAAATGTTGCATAAATTTTACTTACCTGCAATCAGGGTGCTTGGACCTTTAAGCAATGCTACTGCATGTCCCATCTTGCTGCTTCAAGCATCTCTTTTCATTTCTTGACAATGAAAGCATTGCAGGACCTGCGTTGCCTAGTCCTGGTGTCACATTCGCTGGTTGGGCTGTATGTAGTCACATGTGCCATTTTCCTTTATACATGGGAAGCGACTGCCAACACCCACAACAATGATGGACACTGAGCTTAGCAGCCCATGGCGCTGCCTGTCTCTATAGAATGTGGGTAAGCCTGTGCAGTGTCACTAGTCACCACTGAATTTCTCATCCTGGTGTGTTATATCAGCACAGCACCCATTCCATGTATGTTTTCATGAGTTCATGAAAATAACCCCTTTAGGGGTTAAAATAAAACAGAAAAAAGAAGCTTGTAATAAACGTTAGGTACATAATTCAATAGAGAACCAAGCTGAATACCAAAAGTACAGGGAAGAACTGAAACAGGAAATAAGAGGGGCTTGGAGTGTATGAGAATAGATTACCAGGTAACATATAAGGAGCCCAAAAGTTTTTTTATAAAGATATAAATAATAAATCACAAAATCACAGAATCACACAGTGCAGAAGAGGCCCTTCAGCCCATCAAGTCTGCACCGACACATGAGAAACACCTGACCTACCTACCTAATCCCATTTACCAGCACTTGGCCCATAGCCTTGAATGTTCTGACGTGCCAAGTGCTCATCCAGGTACTTTTTAAAGGATGTGAGGCAACCTGCCTCCACCACCCTCCCAGGCAGCGCATTCCAGACCGTCACCACCCTCTGGGTAAAAACATTTTTCCTCACATCCCCCCTAAACCTCCTGCCCCTCACCTTGAACTTACGTCCCCTCATGACTAACCTTTCAACTAAGGGGAACAGCTGCTCCCTATCCACCCTGTCCATGCCCCTCATAATCTTGTACACCTCGATCGGGTCGCCCCTCAGTCTTCTCTGCTCCAACGAAAACAACTCAAGTCTATCCAACTTCTCTTCATAACTTAAATATTTCATCCCAGGCAACATCCTGGTGAATCTCCTCTGCACCCCCTCCAGTGCAATCACATCCTTCCTATAATGTGGTGATCAGAACTGCACACAGTACTCCAGCTGTGGCCTCACCAAGGTTCTAAATGTGTAGCCAAAGGAAGGGTGAGGTCGATTATTAACCAAAGACAAGATCTTCTGTGCAGGTAGATGGCATGGCCATGATGTTAAATGAGCACTTTGCTTGTCCACCATCTACAAGGCACAAGTCAGGAGTGTGATGGAATATTCTCCACTTGCTTGGATGAGTGCAGCTCTAACAACACTCAATAAACTTGACACTGTCCAAGACAAAGCAGCCCGCTTGATTGGCACCACATCCACAAACATTCACTCCCTCTACCAGCGACGCACAGTAGCAGCAGTGTGTACCGTCTACAAGATGCACTGCAGGAATTCACCAAGGCTCCTTAGGCAGCACCTTCCAAACCCACGACCACTACCAACTAGGAGGACAAGGTAGCAGGCACATGGGAACACCATCACCTGGAAGTTCCCCTCCAAGTCACTCACCATCCTGACTTGGAAACATATCACTGCTCCTTCACTGTCTCTGGGTCAAATTCCTGGAAATCCCTCCCTAACAGCACAGTGGGTCTACCTACACCACATGGACTGCAGCATTTCAAGAAGGCAGCTCACCACCACTTTCTCAAGGACAATTGGAATGGGCAATAAATGCTGGCCCAGCCAGCGAAGCCCAGATCGCGTGAATGAATAATAAAAAATATCTGTCTTCACTGAACAGGATGTTGCCAAAGTCACAGTAAAGAAGAAGGTAGTGGAGACATTGGATAGGATAAAAAATAAAGTACTGAAAAGGTTAACAGTGCTGGAAGTAGAAAAGTCATTCAGTCCGGATGGGATGGATCCTAGGTTGCCGAGAGTGGATGGAAATTGAGGATCTTCCAATCCTCCTTTGATATGGGAGTGGTGCCAGAGGACTGGAGGATTGCAAATATTAAACCTTGGTTTTAAAAAGGGGGAGAGGGATTGTTCTCTCTTGTGGTTCCAGCAGTTCCAAATCATCACACTTTTAGACACAAAATGCCAGAGCTTTTTTCAAATCTATTTCACTGATCAGACCACGTGCTGCAGACTGATACGCTGTTGCTTGGCACCTGACTGCAGTGCATGAGTGAATGTGGCACCCTGGACACAGGTACACATATGCTTAGCAATATAGCTCCTAACTCTTCACGAATAATATAACAATGTAACAGGGAAAAACATGGCAATTACAGGCTCATCAGTCTAACACCAGTATTGGAGAAACTTTTGGAGGCAATAATTCAGACAAAATTAATTGTTGCTGGAAAAATATGGGTTAATAAATTAATGCGGGCATTCATTTGTTAAAGGAAAGTTATATTTGACTAATTAATTGAGTTGTTTGGGCATAGATTTTCCAGTCAGTGATAAAACAGATGTGCCCACCGCTGACTGCAATTTAATCTACCAATTTACCATTTTACTCTAAAGCCTTTGCACCTTGCGATACCAGTTCCAGCAGGGATGCAGGGACTAACACAGTCAAGGGGTCAAGCGTTGACTGTAATTCCAGCACAGCCACACCTCCTGTTCTCACCATTAGCTGAAGATATGCACCTTAAGGTCTATCTTCAGTTCACTGCCTTACATTGTTTTAAATAGAGCTGTCAACCCCAACACAGCACAATCTCCCCATCACTAACAATGCTCACACCCCCTCCCTCAACCCCCAACAGTGATCACCACCTCACCCCCAACAAGGGATTCCAGAAGGTGAACTGAGAGGGGTGCATGACAGGTTGAGGGAGGGAGGGTGAGCCAGGTAGGCAACAAACCTGGTTGGAAGGGGGTCAACGTTACCGAGAAAGGTGGGGGGGGGTGAACATTTTTGGGTGAGGGTTGAGAATTGCTGGCGTAGGGGGTGATGAACATTTGCTGGGAGTGGGGGGGTGAGCATTGTCGGGAGGGGCTGAATGAGTGTGGAGGGTAAGCCTGGACTGGGGGCGAACATCGTTGGCGGTGTGCTGTGCAGAATCAGAATGGGGTTGAACGTTGTTGTGTCTGCCGTTGTGTTTTGACATTGCAGCTGATTTACTTGAGAGTTACGCTGCTCAGCAGGTTTTATACCTGCTATGAAAGGCTCTAAGTAAACCTGTGTAAAAACCAGCATAAGTATAGGGCACATAGCCCAAGTCTCCATGGTTCTGGCCATCTGATACCACAGTCGTAGAGAATCATGCAGCAATCCAGTTAGTGTAAAAACAGCAATCGCAAGTTTAAATTCCTGCATAAGTACCATGCATGTTGGGTCTCGCTCAGGGTACCAAGGCGCATCAGAGACTCAAGTTGAGTCATTCGCCTTTCCCCATATTGGAACATTTGGGGCATTATATGGTAATGAAGAGGGTAGCCGGGTTGATGTTGTGTATGACTTTCAAAAGGCAATTGTTGAAATGTCACATAATAAATAAATCCCTTAACAAAATTGAAGCCCATGGGATGAAAGAGGCAGTGACACCATGGATATGAAATGATTCCATTTACTTTGCAGGATGTGTATAGGTCAGTTATATCCTTTAGTATAGATGCCTAAACATGTTGATGAAGACAGCAAGAGCCAGCGTGGCCTTTCCTTTGGCACCATCTATCATGGTGGGTTTCAAACACACGTCGCCAGAGTATTACTCTGGGAGTCTGGAATACCAGTCCAGTGACAATACCACTACACCACCACTGTCCCTATTGAGATGCTTCTGATGAAAAAGCCCATGTTGCTACCACAGGCATGTTGTGGACAGGGAATCTGAATTATCTTTTTAATTAAGAGTTCCTCTTGCTATTGGCTTGGGCTTTTCAACCTTGATCTTTGATTGTCTTCTTCCACCTTGAAGATGATGACCTCAATAGCAATACTTTGAAGGATGCAGCAAGTCACACTGATGCAGGACTCCCTTAAAGCACCATATTATAGTTCCATTCCACGCCTCAATTAGTCCAAACACGAGAATTAAACAGTGAAACACTGGACCCAGCCACAGCTTAGTGGTCGCACTCATGCTTCTGAGTTAGAAGATCATGGGGTTAAGTTCCAAGAACAAACTTTAAGCACACAATCTAGCCCAACGCTTCAGTGCAGCACCAAAAGAGTGCTACACCGTTGGATGTCTTGTGGTCATGACATAAACTAAGGTCCTGTTTCCCCATTCAGTTGTCTTGATGCACCATTTAGTAAAACAATTGACCCTGAAACAGGAAATCTAGCACTGAATTCTGACTATAAGATCAACAAGGATTTCACTGCCAATCTTGTTCCTGCCCTTGAACAATGCCCACAGGTACACACTTCCAGCAGGGAACTGGACCGTGAACAAGAACGGGAACCTGAGCTGCCCAGGGCATTGGAGTTAATGGGGTGTTAAAGGTTCCATGGCACTATTTTGAAAAAGAGTTTGGGAGTCCTCTCCAGTGTCCTGGCCAATATTTATCACTAAAACAGATGATTTGGGCATTTTCAGATTGGGAGTTTACTGTGTGCAAATGGCTGTGTTGCCTACAGGTGACTATGCTTTGAAAGTAATTCAGTGGTTGTTCTGAGGTTGTAAAAGGTTGTATATAAATGAAAATTCTATTTTCTTTCTTTCAGGGTGCTGGTGGTTTGCATCCTTTCCAATCCACATGGCACTCTGTGCTTTGTCTGATGCCATTTCCTCAGGTTTTGCACTGGAGCTATAACTCATTGCTGTTTGGGGTTAGCCCTTGACTCCCAGGTAACCATTGTGAACCCATGGTCTGAGCTGCAAGAACATTTCTTGGATATTTAACTGCCTTAACAGAAAAGCATCATGACACGGTAGCAAGTGTTCACCTACTCGATGATGTACCTGGCCCACCTGATATTGGACTTTTAGCTTCAATGTCATCAAATCAGCAAGTTGCAGATGTATAATTGCCATCCTCAGGCAGCTCGCCAGAAAAGAGGGACCAAAGAGACACCGGCTGCAATCTTCAGTTAAGTCCTCAAATTGGACCAGGAGTAGGAGCAATGGCGAATGGGAGGAAGGTTGGCAATGGCAGGGATTGGAGAAGTTGGGTGGCAATGGGCCAGGAGGAAGCGGTGACTGACAGTGGTCCGCATGCTATGAATGTGGACTAAGAAGGAGCAGGATCCACACTGGAGGCAAGTATATTTTTAAACCTTACTTTTTGACAGTGGCCTGCAGCAGCCCCTTTAAGGACTGCAAGATAAGCCGCACATAGGCCACATTTTCCTGAAAGCCAGCTACCTCTGGCTATCTTAATATTGCAGAATGTCCTCAAATAGGCATTAAGTCTATTATTTGCATATGCAAAGAGCCTTACACCTGTTTCAGTCAGGGGTCCTGGATTCCTATTTGACTGTGCCAGTATGCCAGATGGCATTTTCTGCCCACCATATTGAACACTTAGGAGGCCATTTAGCACCTGAGAAATGGAAAACAGGCGATCAGATTTTTAGGCCGCCTCCTTTCTGTCTCATTCGCAATCTTATTCTTTACTTCGTCGACAATCTTGGCTTGGCTATCTCCTGTGGCCTGAACAGGAGCTCCCAAACATTTCCACATCACTGAAGATGCCTCCAAGAGCTTTGGCTTCATCATCCATGCCAAACCACTTCTTTTGCTCTCAATAACTTCTAACTCTCTACCAAGCTCAAGTGTATCCAAGATGTGAACCTTGCTCCAAAGTATAGTGAGGCTCTTCTAGCATCTCTCAGACTCCTGGGCAGGGTACAAGGAGAACTAGATGTCTGGCAGCTGATCTTTCCGGCATCATTAGCAATCGCTGTTCACTTCACCACACCATTTCTTACCTCTCTATTTTATCCATACTGCTAGTCAGTGCTCCCCATGAAACTAATTCCTTCTCTAATTCCTTCTAATGCCCATCTTACACACTATTTGGACTCCTTGCATCTACATTGAAATTAGGGACCATGAAACATGCTCTGACTCCACTTGCTTCTGACCCAGGAGATTAGAAGTCCTTACCTCATTCTACCTTCCTTTGCTCCTGACTTGCTTCCTCTGCTTCCAGTTTTCTCTCATCTTCTCTTTTTAATGTTGATTTCCCAGTTGACTAAAGCACAAGATATCATGTTGTAACAGTGCTGCTGAAAGCAGCTATCACATTCAATGCAGAGGGAGTTTCAATGGGATCTTGATAGAGAGCTAGGCATTATTACGGGGAAAGGAAGTGTTTGCATCAGCGATGAAACCACACTTCCTGGAGGCAGCTTCAGAGACTGAGGCAGTGTGGGAGGCAGAGGTGAATATGAAGAATTAAGAGTGGAGCATCCAAGTCGAAATGTGATTGAATTAGTAATGAGATTAGTTTTAAAGAAAGTCAGTTTAAAGTAGTGAAAGCAACAAGATTTTCAATACTTGATTAAAGAGTGATGGGGTTAAAATCTGGCCACTGGGGAAGAGGAGTGGGGATGGTCCACTGTTAAATACACTTATTAACATGATTTACAGAGTGTGGTGGCTGCAAAGTAGAATTAATTTGTTAACCCTATCCCCAAAGGTATAAAAAGTGCCTTAAATCAAATAGCAGATTTACAAATGAAATTAAGTACATTTGTAGTCATCAGGCATGGCTTGAAGACCATCCGTGATCCACAGACACTGTTGAGAGAGGCACCTTCAATCTCAACACCTGTTGACCACTAAACAAAGCATTAAACAAAAAAGAAAATCCTAATAACAGGGATTGGTATGAACGGTGAAAGGAATATTTTAAAGGATGTTTTCTTTTGTAATAGTAATAATCATTTGAGTTTCTGCCTCTTAACTAAGCACCTAGCTACTCATATTCCTTAAGCAGAACTTCTTTCCCAGTCCTACTTATGTCTTTGGTACCTTCGTGAACCACAAAAACTGGATCCTCCCACTCCCACTACAAGTTCCTCTCCTGCACTCAAATGATGTCCCTGGCACCAAGCAGGTGACACAGCCTCCTGGATTCTCACTGTTAGCTGAAGAAAACTGTGTCTATCCCCCTGACTATACAGTCTCCTACTATCACTACATTCCTACTTGAATGGCTTCCTATACCACAGTGCCATGGTCAGATCGCTCATCCACCTGCAGCCCTCACTTTCATCCACACAAGCTGCAAGAACCTCAAACCTGTTGGACAATTGCAAGGGCTGAGGCTCTCCCACTTCTATCTTCTCAATGGGGAGGTGATCGCATAGTGGTATCGTCGCTGGACTAGTAATCCAGAGATCCAATGTAATGCTCCAGGAACTTGGGTTCAAATCCCGTCATGGCAGATGGTGGAATTTGAATTCAATAAAAATCTGGAATTAAAAGTCCAATGATGACCATGAAACCATTATTGATTGTTGTAAAAACCCATCTGGTTCACTAATGTCCTTTAGGGAAGGAAATCTGCTGTCCTTACCTGCCTACATGTGACTTCAGACCCACAGCAATGTGGTTAGCTCTTAAATGTCCTCAGGAAAAGGGCACTTAGTGATGCCCATATCCCATGAATAAAAAGAAAAATCCCCATACCTGCCTCACTTGCTGTCACACTCTCCTGTCCCTGATCACTGACCTAATCCTCAAGAGTGTGATTGCCTTCTGGAACCAAGCATCCAGGTAACTTTCCCCCTCCCTGATGCATTGCAGTGTCTGCAGCTTGGCCTCCAGCTCAATGACTAAGCCAGTCAAGCTCCTCAAGCCACAGATACTTACTACAGACGTGTTTACCCTGGGTCACACTGGTGTACAGGAGACTCGCATATTCTGCAGTCACAACATCACCTGCCCTGCCATCTTTACTTTGTGTTAATTAATTTATAGTTATTTTCTTAATTTATAATTAATAAGCCCTACTACTTCTAATAAGCTTTACTACTGCTAGTAAACCACTAATAAAGCCTCACAATTACTAATAAATTACACGAGTTTTGAAAGATAAATGAGCAAAATACTCACCAACAAATCACTTACCTGTTTCCCTATGACGTCACACTTGGATTTTTCTCAGAATGCGGTCAGTCCACAGACTGAGCCCCCTATCTCTTTTAAACTGGTCAGCCACTCTCCACGACCTATTAAACTCAAAGTTAAGGTAGCTACTTATGTGAACAGCACTCTCCTCCCTCAGTGCATCGAATTCCCAAGCTCACACTCTGAGATAGATAACTTCTGAAAAATTATAGAAATTATTAACAAAAAACTTTAAAATATATTAATCTGTCCAACTTTCCACTAATGCAAAAAACACACACACAACTTCCTCAGGCATGCACAAAAAATAAATAAACTTTCCAGAGTATCAGATGTTAAAAATTGGCCAAGTAAAACAAGGTAAAGTCAGAAAAATTATTCAGGATTGTCCGAATGCTTCTTCCAGCTAGAGAGTCACTTTCCTTGATGGCTGCTGGTACTTTGATTTCTCACTGAAATAGTCACTCTGCAGTTGTGTCTGGTTGGTTCTTTTATATCTTGAAGACAGTGGTATTGAGTAGGTATCTCCTTTAAGAATTCACGGTTTGCAGCAATGAGGTCTTCTGGTGGGTTTTTAAACCACAAACAGGGTTCAGCTTTGTTGAGAGAAGTTTCAGAGAGAAAGGGGGCAAGGCTGTTGCATCTACTGTCCCTGTGGCAGTCTCTGCCTGTTAATTCAAACCTATCATATTTTACATCCTAGAGCTGGATAATGTGACCTCTCTCTGGTTTCAACCTGAGACTTACCTTAGCTATTGTCTCTGAGAACTCTGTAGACTCTGTCTCCATAAAGTCGCATGTGGCATTCTCAAATGCAACCAAGTAGTTGCTGTAGGCCAGTGTCCTTTATTTAGTACAAATTGTCCTTTTCAAAATGTTCTATATATACATATATATAATACATATATATTTATATCCAGGAGATGACATTACAAATTAATATTCTATAAAGCACATCTTTGAAACACTCTCTTTGAACATCCTCAGACAAGTGGATTGACAGAGAGGTTTGATGGCACACTGACTGATAGCTTACATTCATACACTGAGCAGAATGATGCAATATTTCCTGTTTCCTTACAGGTAGTGGCCCATTAATCTACAGGGTTCATTTTATGTGACATTAGTTCACAGTTCATTAACACTAATCAGAGATGTAGTCGCGGAAGACCTCAGACAAGAACTGAGATACAGTTGAATATAACGTTGTTAAGGGAAGACTTAACTAGATTGGCCAGACTTGCACAAGAGAACACCAGAAAAGCTCGCAAGCTGTGGCACTTAGCAGAAAATCTTCATCAAAGGAGTAGCTTTTAAGAATCATCTTTAAGGAGAAGAAAGAGAGAGACAGAGAGACTTAGGAAGGAAATTCCAGAACTTGGGGCCCATATTAAAAAAAGGCACAGCCATCAATGGTGGACGAAGAAAGTGGCGGCTGCACAGGAGGTCAGAACTGAAGGACTGCAGAATTCTTAGAATATTGTGGACTGGAGAAGTTTACAGAGGTAGAATGGGGCAAGGCCATGGAGGGAGCTGAACATGAGGGATGAAATCAAAGCGCTTCTATATTGGGAGCCAATGTAGGTTGTGAAAACTAGGATGATGGACAAATGAGACTTAGTGCCTGTTATGATACAGGCTGCAGAATTTTAGATGAGCTTAATTTTACGGTGGATAGTATGAGGAAAGGCCAATCATAATGCCAGGTCCAATACATGAACTTGTTAAAACTCTAAGATAAAAGCAAAATACTGTGGATGCTGGAGATCTAAAACAAAAACAGAAAATGCTAGAAAAACTCAGCAGGTAGAGTCATAGAGTCATAGAGGTCTACAGCACAGAAAAAGGCTCTTTGGCCCATCAAGCCTGCGCCGGTCAAACAAGTATCTAACTATTCTAATCCCATTTTCCAGCACTAGGCCCATAGCTTTGTATGCCATGGCATCGCAAGTGCACATCCAAATACTTCTTAAATGTTATGAGGGTTTCTGCCTCTACCACCCTTTCAGGCAGTGAGTTCCAGATTCCCACCACCCTCTGGGTGAAACAATTCTTCCTCACATCCCCTCTAAACCTCCTGCCTCTTACCTTAAATCTATGCCGCTTGGTTATTGATCCCTCCACCAAGGGGAAAAGTTCCTTCCTGCCTACCCTATCTATGCCCCTCATAATTTTATACACCTCAATCATGTCCCCCCTCAAACTCCTCTGCTCCAGGAAAAATAACCGCAGTCTATCCAACCTCTCCTCATTATTAAAACTCTCCAGCCCAGGCAACATCCTGGTAAATCTCCTCTGCACTCTCTCTAGTGCAATCACATCCTTCCTACAATGCGGATTCCAGAACTGCATGCAATACTCTAGCTGTAGCCTAACCAGCGTTTTATACAGTTCCAGCATAACCTCGCTGCTCTTATATTCCATGCCTTGGCTAATAAAGGCAAGTATCCCATATGCCTTCTTAACCACCTTATCTACCTGTCCCGCTACCTTTAGGGACCGGTGGACATGCACACCAAGGTCCCTCTGATCCTTGGTACTTCCCAGGGTCCTACACTCATTGTGTATTCCCGTGCCTTGTTTGTCCTGCCCAAGTGCATCACCTCAAATTTATCCGGATTAAATTCCATTTGCCACTGATCAGCCCATCTGACCAGCCCATCTATATACTCCTGTAATCTAAGGCTATCCTCCTCACTATTTACCACCCCACCAATTTTCATCCGCGAACTCACTGATCAACCCTCCTACATTCAAGTCTAAATCGCTTATATATACCACAAATAGCTCTAAAAGCATCTGTGGAGAGAAAGACAGAGTTAACGTTTCGAATCCGTATGACTCTTCTTCAGAGCTCTGAGTCATGTCCCTAAGACATGCAAGAGATCATAAACTGTTAAATCAAGCCTACCTTTTTGCTTATTTAAAAAGTGGACTTTGCTGAACCAAAAAAGTAGCTGCTACAGCTCACCGGATTCACAAGTTGGCTACAGTTTCTGGAAATTTCCAACATCAGTTACAGGACAAAAACTCAACCATCATTCTTGTGGAATCTCACACCTCTCAATGTGAGGACACATTATAATCAATGAAACCAGGGACCAGCAGACAATCCATCTCCCTAGCCTAGTCCTATAGCAAAAGGAAAGTCATTGAAACTTGTTATACCTGCAGAGGCACTAAAAGCCACCATTTATCTCCTAAGGTAAACAATGGATTTTGACCAGAGGCATAGAAACTTTTTCTTTGCCTGCAACGGAATCATTAATGGACAAAATCACATGACCTAAGCTTCTGGCCTTTGCAAAGTTTTAATACTACAAACTCGCAACTCAGTCTGCGAACATCAGAGCAGGACTCCAGGCTGACCAACAGTCTGCATCAAGTCTAAGCCTCCTCTAACCCTGTTTCTCTGGAAGATTCTTACAATCACCTGATGAGCAGACCAAGCCTCTGGATACCAGCCTCACCTGGCTGTGTCACCATCAACTTTAGAGGAATTCTGTAAAAATCCTGCTTCAGCCAGCTGAACTGTAGCTCGTCCGTGAAGGAGCCCTCACTGGACTCTGACTTTCTGGACTCTGGCAAACATGTGAACTGAGATCCACATTTGGGATGCTTTTTCTTTAAGCTATTCATAGTTGTAAAAACTCTTCTTTCCTATCCTCTTATTGTGTGCTTGCGTGTGTGTGAAGTTGTGACTATTCCCTGGGTTGGAATGTGCAAATAAACTATACTCCTTATCTAACCCAAAAGAGAGTTCGCTGTGAGTCACTTTAGAAATTGACCTCACAAACAAACACACACACACGCCACAGCTTATTTCAAAAATTAAAATACCTCTGCCCACGAACAGAAGGCTAAAAAAAAAGGGGTTCAGTTTTGCCTTCCTCAACTGCCCCTAACAGAAGGCATAGGTGAACTTCAATTATTTATCTGGAGCATATTCCAAAAGCTTACCTGGTTATCAAGGCATCATGAAGGCACTCTCAAAGGCAGAGTAAGGTGACAAAAAAGATACCAAAAGATACCAAAGCCCAAATCAACCTTGGAAGTAAATGCTACACTACACTAGTACAGAATTTCCATTAACAGTGGCAGAGGAAATAATCGATCCTGAAATTGTCTCTCGGAAATTAGACTACTTACTGTCCAGGCCCAAGGGCAGGGAACCTCTGTGCCAGACATTCCAGTCTCCTTGATCGTTCAAAGACCTGGTGCATCATTGGAAGCTGAATCGCCAAGAAGGAAGAGGCTTCACTTGGTGAGAGTGGTGGATGAGGTTAGAGATATGGATTGTCAGACTGGCTAATACAGATTGATTGTCAGACTGAGAAAGAAATATCTAGATTAGCAGGCTTGAGTAATACATACTGTGTGAGAGGGAAGTGAGTGGCAGAGATTTTCTAGTGAAGACAGCAGCTCTCCCCCTAACTTTGTGTAAAGATTTGTGGACATGGTAAGATTTTCTCACACAGAGGATTAATAGAACATGAAATGTTTTACCCTGAATGACTACAGAGGCACAATATCCTGAGCCATTTAAAAGGGAATTGGGCAAGTATGTGAAAATATGAAATTATAAAAGCATTTTTCAAAAAGGCTAAGACAACGGGATTAATGTACGAAACTCAACATCAAGAGCTGGGCTGTAGGTTTCTTTTGTGTCATAAATTCAGTGATGATAAGGTGAATGGATTGAGTGAGTGACTGGGAAGAGTGCACAGACTGAGTGATGGGCGAGGTGATTGAATGGGTGACTGTAGATCTGGTGCATGGACTGAGTGATGGGTGAGATGATTGAATGGGTGACTGTGGACCCGGTGCATAGACTGAGTGATGGGTGAGGTGATTGAATGGGTGACTGTGGACCCAGTACACGGATTGAGTGATGGGCGAGGTGATTGAATGGGTGACTGTAGATCCGGTGCATGGACTGAGTGATGGGCGAGGTGATTGAATGGGTGACTGTGGATCCGGTGCATGGACTGAGTGATGGGCGAGGTGATTGAATGGGTGGCTGAGCCTGGTGCATAAACTGAGTGATGGGCGAGGTGATTGAATGGGTGACTGTGGATCTGGTGCATGGACTGAGTGATGGATGAGGTGATTGAATGGGTGGCTGAGCCTGGTGCATGGACTGAGTGATGGCGAGTAGACTGAATGGGTGGCTGTGGACCCGGTGCATGGACTGAGTGATGGGCGAGGTGATTGAATGGGTGACTGTGGATCCGGTGCATGGACTGAGTGATGGGCGAGGTGATTGAATGGGTGACTGTGGACCCGGTGCATGGACTGAGTGAGGGCGAGGTGATTGAATGGGTGGACCCGGTGCATAGACTGAGTGATGGGCGAAGTGATTGAATGGGTGACTGTGGACCGAGTGCACAGACTGAGTGATGGGTGAGGTGATTGAATGGGTGGCTGAGCCTGGTGCATAAACTGAGTGATGGGCGAGGTGATTGAATGGGTGACTGTGGATCTGGTGCATGGACTGAGTGATGGACGAGGTGATTGAATGGGTGGCTGAGCCTGGTGCATGGACTGAGTGATGGCGAGTAGACTGAATGGGTGACTGTGGACCCGGTGCATGGACTGAGTGATGGGCGAGGTGATTGAATGGGTGACTGTGGACCCGGTGCATGGACTGAGTGAGGGCGAGGTGATTGAATGGGTGGACCCGGTGCATAGACTGAGTGATGGGCGAAGTGATTGAATGGGTGACTGTGGACCGAGTGCACAGACTGAGTGATGGACGAGGTGATTGAATGGGTGGCTGTGGATCCGGTGCATGGACTGAGTGATGGGCGAGGTGATTGAATGGGTGGCTGAGCCTGGTGCATGGACTGAGTGATGGCGAGTAGACTGAATGGGTGACTGTAGACCCGGTGCATGGACTGAGTGATGGACGAGGTGATTGAATGGGTGACTGTGGACCCGGTGCATGGACCGAGTGATGGGCGAGGTGATTGAATGGGTGACTGTGGACCCGGTGCATGGACTGAGTGATGGGCGAGGTGATTGAATGGGTGACTGTGGACCCGGTGCATGGACTGAGTGATGGGCGAGGTGATTGAATGGGTGACTGTGGACCCGGTGCATGGACTGAGTGATGGGCGAGGTGATTGAATGGGTGACTGTGGACCCGGTGCATGGACTGAGTGAGGGCGAGGTGATTGAATGGGTGGACCCGGTGCATAGACTGAGTGATGGATGAGGTGATTGAATGGGCAGCTGAGCCCAGTGCACAGACTGAGTGATGGGCGAGGTGATTGAATGGGTGGCTGTGGATCTGGTGCACAGACTGAGTGATGGGCGAGGTGATTGAATGGGTGGCTGAGCCTGGTGCATGGACTGAGTGATGGCGAGTAGACTGAATGGGTGACTGTAGACCCGGTGCATGGACTGAGTGATGGACGAGGTGATTGAATGGGTGACTGTGGACCCGGTGCATGGACTGAGTGATGGGCGAGGTGATTGAATGGGTGACTGTGGACCCGGTGCATGGACTGAGTGATGGGCGAGGTGATTGAATGGGTGACTGTGGACCCGGTGCATGGACTGAGTGATGGGCGAGGTGATTGAATGGGTGACTGTGGACCCGGTGCATGGACTGAGTGATGGGCGAGGTGATTGAATGGGTGACTGTGGACCCGGTGCATGGACTGAGTGAGGGCGAGGTGATTGAATGGGTGGACCCGGTGCATAGACTGAGTGATGGGCGAAGTGATTGAATGGGTGACTGTGGACCTAGTGCACAGACTGAGTGATGGGCGCGGTGATTGAATGGGTGGCTGTGGATCCGGTGCATGGACTGAGTGATGGGCGAGGTGATTGAATGGGCAGCTGAGCCCAGTGCACAGACTGAGTGATGGGCGAAGTGATTGAATGGGTGACTGTGGACCTAGTGCACAGACTGAGTGATGGGTGCGGTGATTGAATGGGTGGCTGTGGATCCGGTGCATGGACTGAGTGATGGGCGAGGTGATTGAATGGGCAGCTGAGCCCAGTGCACAGACTGAGTGATGGGCGAGGTGATTGAATGGGCAGCTGAGCCCAGTGCACAGACTGAGTGATGGGCGAGGTGATTGAATGGGTGACTGTGGATCTGGTGCACAGACTGAGTGATGGGCGAGGTGATTGAATGGGTGACTGTGGATCTGGTGCACAGACTGAGTGATGGGCAAGGTGATTGAATGGGTGGCTGAGCCCAGTGCACAGACTGAGTGATGGGCGAGGTGATTGAATGGGTGGCTGAGCCCAGTGCACAGACTGAGTGATGGGTGAGGTGATTGAATGGGTGGCTGTGGATCTGGTGCATGGACTGAGTAATGGGCAACTATGAGACAGTTGTATTGATAGAACAATGAGAAAATAAATTAACTGGGTGAAGCTTGACCTTTTGATCTGTATGCTATTAAAAGGTTGGGTGTGTAGTAGTTCATGATTTCCTGTGCTGGTGGCAGAGGCATTGTGGTAACACAGAAGTCAGGGTGTTACTGCTGTTTTGTGTATCTAAGCAAAGCATTGGGCGTGTCTGAGTAGTTGTTTTGAGATAAGAAGCAAAACCAGGAGTGTGCCAAGGCCCGACTCTCACTGGCAAACATTATTAAGCCCTAGAAAGGGTAAAACCAACAGTACATTTAAATCAGAGTTAACCCCCATCTTCCAAAGCTTCCCTATTTTTACAACATTGCTCAATATATCATTGGGAAATATATAGTGTTGATCAGTTGTCAAGTTCAGGTCAGGCATGTAGGGAGGGGATTAAAACATGTTGCTGTCCCTTGTTTCAGTTTTTCTTGTTTTGCAACTAAAAGTTCCTATCAGAAAGTTGGGAATTATGTTATTAAGACTTCTGTTTAGACGGAAGCCTAAAGGGCATGTTCTGCGGAACTGAGATATAAAGAAAACAGCAAACACTGTAAATGTCCAGCAGATTGATCAGTGAGGAAAACAGACTAACACCTCAAGTCTTTTGTTCTAACAAAGTATCAGAAGATCGTTAGTGCTGAGGAACTGAATGGTCCAGGAACCTAGCTCCCCATGATGCCCCATGACTGCCAAGAGTCATTGTGCAGCACAATACTGGAAAGAGACCTTGAGCAGAAGGTGCACTGTGTATCTAATTATCTGATCCCTTTGAAGAAAAACTGGGTGCAGAGTTATTCTGGCTCTTTTAAATCTGATTTTGAGGATCAGTTTGGAGAAGCTCTCTTTTCTCCAGTGCAACTTTTGAACGGATTTCCATTGAATGATATGTTTCAGGTCTCTTGCCTTCTGGGTGTTCATTTTCTACAAGGCTGCTGATCTTTCAGATATTAACTTGACCCTTTTAGGAGGGTAGAGCTGGGTGTCTCCTACATGGTTTGAATCAGGGTGATGATTTTTTTATGGGACATTATCTGCAGGTCGAAAGTCATCAGGAAAATCTATGTGCTGACGTACGACTGCCCCAAGAAATAAGCTGAAGAGACCACAGTGTGTCATTTTGAGACCATAGGCAGGATCTTCCCTGTGGGCTCCTGAATCCCGCCATCAGGCTGAAACGTGGGTCAGAAGCCTGCACTGTGCAAGCAGCAGTCACCCGAAGTAGCCAACTAATGGCCAGAGAGTGGGCCAATTCGGCAGCAGGCGGTGGCGGACTGTCAAGGGTGAGGAGCCACCTAAAGGCCTCCCAACTTGAAAGGAGCAACAGGATGTGATGGCAGGAGAGGAGCCACTTCAAAATGGAGGCAACCTCTCTCCAGCGCTTTGGAATTTAAAGTTTAAAAAGTGGGTTTTGCAGCCAGAGCACCACTGTTGGGGGAGGTGTTGGGGAAGCCCATTTACAAGACGGCCTGTGGCTGTTCCTGTACCCAGGCAGGCAGGGAGGGCCTCTCGATCTGTCACTGGGAGATCTGCCTCTGGACACTGAACTAGCCCCGCCACCTGTGGGAATCTGAAGGCTGACTTGAAAATCCGGTTTGCCTCCGTAAAAATAGCCCGGGGTGAGATGGGGTCGGAGAACCAGCATACTGGCTGGCGGGTCTATTTTTAGCCCCTGCCTGCCTCTGATTCCAATTCTGGGAGGACCTAATAATCAAGCCCAATATCTTTGACACCCTTACTTCCCTGCAGGGATAGTAACAAAATGGCATCATTGGCTGCAGACTGATTTTCAAACCACACAAAGGAGTGTAACTTCTTGTGCCTGTCAAGGTGACAAGTTCCCCTCATGTCACTCACCACCCTGACTTGGAAATATATTGCCACTCCTTCACTGTCGCCGGGTCAAAATCCTGGAGCTCCCTTCCTAACAGCACTGTGGGTGTACCTACAGAAGGTGGACTGCAGCGATTGAAGAAGGCAGCTCACCACCACCTTCTCAAGGGCAACTAGGGATGGGCAATAAATGCTGGCCCAGCCAACGAAGCCCACATCCCATGAATGAATTTTTAAAAAACACATTAGCATTCTAAGCGACACTTCACATCGGGTATAGCTCCGCCACAGAGGGTTTCTCCTCTCTGCTGGGGAGCTGCCAGCATTTAGCTGTAATGGAACAACATGGTTTCGGGAGCAGCTAGCTCTGGCTGGCTCAAAGGCTTTGCTCTGTCCATTGCATTCAGCTGCTTCTTAATATCATGTGGAGTAAACAGAATTGGCTGGACACTGGAACCACAGGAGGAGACCAGGGAGGATCAATCATTCAGCACTTCTGGCTGAAGACTCTTACAAACACTTCAGCCTTATCTCTTGTCTAATGTGCTCCAGCATTAGGGTCTGAGAATGTGGACATTCATGGAGCCTCCTCCTCCACCTGGTTTTATAACATCATTCTCAATTTGACGTGTAGGGGATACTATAGTTTCCTCTAACTGTTGCTTCTGGGATGCTTAGCTCTGTCTATAGCCTTGCGCTTGTGTGTTTAGGATGCAGGTAGCCCTGTGTAGTAGGTTGGTACCTGATCCTAAGCTGTGCTTGTTGTTTAGCACAATGTATGCCTGTTGTGGCTTTCCACAATCTGCACTGAATCATAGTTGGTCTGATGGTGGTCGGGGACATGCATTGTTCCACAATGTGGTTTCATGCAATTGTGCAGCCAGTGATGCTCAGACCTGGGCTGCTAGATCTGTCCTTCACGTTCAGCACAGTGGAAGAGTTGCAACTGCTCCAGATCATTTTCCTACCCAGAGGCTGGCAACCAACAGAAATGAAATATATCATAATAAAGTAATAAGGCCAGTGGAAGTGCATGTCATGGTGCTATTTTAATGCAAGCCCCAATGAAAGAAAATTCGGTGTTAAGCAGTGCAGCTGAGACAGCAAAACACATTGGAGTGTGTTTTTTTTTTGCTTGACTGCTAATTATTTCCTGTCATGTTAGGTTAGTGGTTGTTTTTCTTTAAGGCCAAATCGCTCGGCTGTTTGCAGAACTGAAGATGTTGCCCTTGCCATAAAGTGAGTTTGGACAAAATCCAATTTCTAGTGGGTGTACATCTATGGTGCAAAATCTACTCACAAGCTGGTACAGGTTATTGAATTAATTCAGAAAGGCAACAGAGGGCGGATCTAAGATGTCTGGAAGATCTACCACTGAAGGTTGGAGTGGAGGGAAGGTGGTAAGGGAGCTGGAATCACAGGAGTGTGTTGGCATGTAGGGCCTGAGGTAGGAAGAGATAGCACCCTCAAGAGATCAGTAAACAAGGCCAAGGATTTAGAGCTCAACTCTTTTGGAGATGAGGAACCAGCAGTGATCAGGAAATATGGTAGTGATGAGTGAAGAATCCTGCTTTGGACATCATGAAGTAGGCTTCCAGTTGGGAATATGTTAACAGCAAGTCGTTAATAACAATGTATTACTATGTACATATTTACAGTAGAAGGTACAGGTATGGAGATGACCCCATTCTTGGTCTTTACCCAACTGTGTCCATCGCCAGTGTTATGGCACAGCCGATGGTAAATGCTGAGCTGTTGAAACCAACTGCCACAACTATTTTGCAATTTGTATAAATTTTAAGATCCATGCCTTGAATTCAGTAGTAATAAGACCACCTAGTCTTATAGATTTCTTACAAAACTAATTAAACCTTTATTAATAGAAGAAATGATCTTAAGTACACACATAGATCTACAAATTACTACTATGATAACTTCTAAATCCCCTAGTTAATCTAACTCCCAGTTACACTTTTGTTAAGACAACAGTGAGGCACAAAGATTTTAAAAGACCCAGGCAAAGAAACGCGATACTCTGAACAATCCATTTCAAAGTTAGTTTCCTTAACTTTGGTTCTTTGTAGACAGCAGATTGAGGCTTAGATGCTGAAGGCTTTTCATACTTGTTCGATCTTTGAATTCCTGCCCTTACATACAGCTTTCTCTCCTTTATACATATTTTCCCTTTGAATGCAAATTCCCATTGTTTTATTATGTCTTTGGACTTTCACCTCTAATAATAAAATCCATCATAGTACCAATTTTACCAGTGATCTTTGGTAATACACTGTTTCTTAACTTCTCCTGGCTAGGTGTAATATTTCACTCCCTCTTTTGAATTAAATCTAATCTGGTTTATTTAAAAAAGCAATTCTTCCCTTTATATCTTACATCCTAAAACATCCTCCATGTTTACCTACTTAACTTTTCAAACCTAGCTTATCTGCTGTTGTATCAAAGCCTTCAGACCAGCTGCCTTTAATTCAGTTAAGTCACACACACACACACACACACACAAACACACACAGACCCATAGACACAGACCCCACTATTATTCTACTTTATAATAAATTCCAATAATGTTATGAAAATTATTATATCTTCCTGACACCAGACTGATCCTTACTCTGGATCAGGTGTCTTCTTCAATCACTGTGTGGGTGGTGCTGTTCTCAGTTCCACATTAACCCTTTATGTACCAGACCCTTCTACTACACCTCCCCCTAAGTCTTGATCCCATAGATATAGTTGCTTTAATTTACTTCCAAGTCTTACATTGTTGTAATTCTTATAATTCTTATAATTTAACCCTATTGTTACAAACTTAGTGCTATCCTAACATTATTGCTATGACAGTATTAATATTAACACATTAACACATTATCCCCCCAACACCAACCCCCACCCCCCCCCCCCCCACCCCGCCCCCCCCAACCCCCTCCATGTCCTTGAAGTTAGAAGTTCAGGCGGTCTGGTGGCCTTATAAACCTTCCACATCTTGTTTGCAGCTCTGTCAGGAGAATGGTATGCTCTGGTGTTGCTTGTTCTTGTTGTTGGCTCAGAGGTTGGACTGGTGTTTGGGTATCTTTAATCCATTTCTTCTATTGCTTGAGGTTAAACCACGTCTGGTTGGTCTGGCTGGTTTGGCAGGGTATGATTGTTGTTATTCTTGATTGTTTCTTGCAGGGTGGACAAAAATAGTAGTCATCTACTTGGCGGTGTTTTTTCTCCTTCCTTCTCCATTTAGGCCATCTGGAAGCTCACTGAGGCTGAAGAAGAGCATTCCTCTAGTAAGAAGAAGATTGACTAGCATGCTCACCTCTGCTTCTTACTGTGATGGTGCACAACTGCTACCAGGTTCCAGCATCCCTTGTGATTTCAGCATGCTGGCTGGAAGTCACTGTGTGTACACAGAGGTTGGTGTGTCTATTGACAGAACTATCATCATAGTTGGACATAAAGGCTCCTCAGACTGCTGATGCATCTCTGGTACCACTGCCACTAGAGGTGCAATGGTAATTTCGTGTGCGGCAGGTGGGTCTGAACATTGGAGACTTTCCAGGACCCAAAATGATGATGGGCAAACCTGCTCCACAAAAAGAGAAGAAAGATCACAGGTGAAATCAGAGCCTTAATACTCTTTAGTGTTTGAGGACTCAAGACAATGCTGTTCTGACTGGCTAAGGACAGTGTGGTCCTGACATCTTCTGCCAGCTGGATAAGATTGAGGGCTATGCAGGCATCTCTGCTCAGAAGAGAGAACAGCTGACTTTGGACAACATACATCAGCTCAAAGATTTGTTTGTCACCATCCCTCAGTGGTTCAAGGATTACGCCGATGGCCGGGAGTCGGACTCCCCCTGCACCAAACAATGGAGCGCTTGTCATTCGAATCCAAAAGCCTTAGAGACATGGTTCCTTGTCTGACAGGGCTGTCACCCTGGCACCTGAATCTAATTTTAAAATTTGTTAAAAGACCATTTACCAGGATATCAGCATTCCTAAATGAAGAGCTGCATTCTCTTTTCCCCAAGAAGAATGGCTGTGCATCTTCAGGGTTTTCAGCCTCAACCTCGTGGATCACCTTTGGGGTGTTTGTGCAGTGCTGGGGTTTATCAAAGTGACCCTGCCTGTGGCAATGGAAGTATTGGGCACTGCTCGCAGGGCACTGATCTTCCCTGTGAGGGTGCTTCGCACTGCACTGCAGCACTAGCAAGGTCACTCTGCGGGGTGGTTCAGGGGTTGCTTTCCCTGACTTGAGTGGTCCCTGTGTTTTAGTGACTTGATGTGGTGGACGGAGGGTTGATTTCTGCCCCATATTGTTCACTTAACTCAGTCTAACTAGCTGGATTGCCTTGTCAAGGGTAAGATCATCTTTAGCTTGTAGGAGGTCAGAGAGTGAATTGTCTGGAACACCTACCATGATTCTGTCTCAATGAGCTCAGATTTTAAATCGTCATACTTACATCCTTCTGCCACCCTATAAGGATCGTTAATGAAGGAATCGACAGGTTCCCCAGGGAGCTGGACTCTTTTATCAAATTTAGCTCTCTCCAGTATTTTATCGGATCTCAAGTTGAAATCAACATTGAAAGATTTCAAAGCACCATCAAATTTGGCAAATACTTCATCAATAGCTTGTCATGCAATGATGTCGTCTGCTATTGGCCCAATCAAGTAAAGAAATGTACTAACTTGTTCTGTTTCAGATTTTTTATTGAGTCCTGCAGCAATGCTGTATCTTAAAAACCTCCAAAAGACTCCAATTGTGTGACTGGTCTGGGCCATGGGTGAATCCCAGTGGAGCTGGAAGTGTGGAATTATGATTCATTTTCGAAGATTTTAAAAAGTGTGGGCACAGCTTTAAGAAATTACAGGCTTCCAAGATGGTGTCACCGGTTACTGCTGAACAAAGGAACTTCCCACGCTTGCCGGTTTTTGGTGGGTTTTTCAAAATGGTGGCGGCACACTTCTGCCTGAGGAAGGGACTGTAATGGCAGTGTAGGTCAGCTGGCTTAGTTAATTTGGTGGTATCGCGTTACAAGTTGGGTCTCTTGGAAAAGAGCCGTGGCCTTGCCGTTTCAGAACCTGGGTGGCCATGAGGTACCCGGAGTAGACAAAATGAATTGTTAATGATGATTATTTTTTTCTTGCCGGACTCGGGAGCCACGTGCCGAGGCTCAGGGTCTGGAATCAGGTGTAGCGGCGGGTTTTTCACAAAGGGCACTTCTGACTGAATGACTCAAAAGGGGTTTCTCAGGATTTGCTGTCCTGGGATTTTAAGAAGTAATTTGCAGGCTGGGAGCACTGCTCGCTGAAGCTGGACTTCCAAGCGGGATTGCAATGCAGTCTTCTGCTTGAGTAAAACTATCTTTCTTATCTGCTTCCAGGCTCCTGTGCTTCTGGAGCTGCTCTTTCTGGTGAGCTTCTCAGTGTCTATAGCTTCAGTTGGGAGTTAAGGTTCAGTGCAGAATCCGGTGAAGGTGTCCTTTCTCTGTGACCAGAATTTTACAGAGCTTGGGCAGGTGCGTGCCTAACCCGAACTCATGTGAAATCATGCGAGAAGACATCGGGCGCAGGTCCTATCGTCATGGCGACATCGGGCGCAGGTCCTATCGTCATGGCGACATCGGGCGCAGGTCCCATCGTCATGGCGACATCGGGCGCAGGTCCTATCATCATGGCGCCCTCGCACAATATTACGGTCGGCAGGCGCAGGCGGGAGTCGGAAGCATTCCCGCTAACAATTAAAAGGGCAATTGAACCATTAAATATGCAATTGTCCCGAATGTTACTGTATGGAGCTGACTCCAGCTTTTTACGCTTGGCGGATGGGCTGATCAGCCAGGTGGCGCTCACGTTGTTTCACCATTCTCAATCCAGGGTGGGATAAAAGGCCTCAATATGCTTGAGGTTGATGATTTGTGTGTGTTGCTGTCAGTTGTTTGTTGCGTCATTATAGATAGTTTGGGGAAATTTTTGTGCGCTGACATCCCTCCAACAATTCTGCAGCCCCCGGTGGCATCTTCACAACAGTTGTCAGCCTTCAGGGAGCTCGTGTGATACCGCCCGCCTATACCCTCACCTGTCTCGGCACCCGTCCTTCCCCCACCCCCCCACTCCCTCCCTCTCTTCCCAACAATGAGCACATTTCACACTGCCGGCAGTTAATTACTGTCGGGACCTGAAGGAGGGCGGGAGCGGATTTCACATTCACTTACGATCCCACTGATCACATTCCCACACCAAGCTTCAGACCTTAGCTTCTCAGTATTCTTGTGAGGATGGGGGTTTTAATCCCAAGGCTGCCACCATGAATCCTGCTTCAAACACCATGAAGTAGGCTTCCAGTCTGGAGTGTGTTAACAGCAAGTCTTTATTGACGAAGCTCGAGGTCAAACAGGCTGCTGAAGTGAGGGATGAAATTGATGGCTCTCTTACAGAGTTTGGGTCAGGGGATGAAGATAATGAGTTCAATCCTAGCGATGCTTAACTGGATGAAATTGTGACTTATTTAAGTCTGTATATCAGGCAAGTAGCTGTGAATAATGGTGAACAATTAAACAACCAACTGGAGAACAAAAGAAAAGGAACATAGGAAATAGGAGCAGGCCCTCAACCTGCTCTGCCATTTAACTAGATCATTCCTGATCTTCTACCTCAACATCATCTTCCCGTTCTATCCCCATATCCTTTGATGTCATTGGTATCTAGAAATCTATTGACTTCTGTTTTGAACATACTTGATGACTGAGCCTCCACAGTCCTCTAGGGTAGAGAATTCCAAAGATTCAATGCGCTCTGACTGAAAAAATTCCTCCTCATCTCAGTCCTAAATGGTCTACTCCATATTATGAGACTGAGTCCCCTGGTTCTAGAACCCTCAACTTGGGGAAATGCCCTTCCCGCATCTACCTGTAGAGCCCTTTAAGAATTTTTTACACTTCAATGAGATCATTCTTCTAAACTCTAGAGAATACAGACCCAGTCTCCTCAATCTTTACTCATAGGACAATCCCGCCATCCCAGGGATTAGTCTGGTGAACATTTGTTGCACTCCCTCAATGGCTAGTATATCCTTCCTCAGGTAAGGAGACCAAAACTGCACATAACACTCCAGGTGCGGTCTCACTGAGGCTCTATACAGCTATAGCAAGGCTTCCTTACTCCTTCCCTTGCAATATAAGGTCTAACCTACCATTTGTAATCCTAATTGCCAGTTGCATCTGCATGTTAGCTTTCAGTGACTTATGAACAAGAACACCCAGGTCTCTTTGGACATCAACATTTCCCAATCTCTCCGCATTTAAGAAATACTCTGCATTTCTGTTTTCCCTACCAAAGTGAATGACTTCACATTTTTCCATATTATATTCCATTTGCCATGTTCTTGCCCATGCACTTAGTCTGTCTAAGTCTGCTTGAAGCCTCTTTGCATCCTCCTCACAACTCGCACTCCCACCAAGTTTTGTGTCATCAGAAAACTTGGAAATATTATATTTGGTCCCCACATCCAAATCATTGATATAGAATGTGAATAGCTGGGCCCAAGCACTGACCCTTGCAGTACCCCACCAGCCACAGCCTGCCAACCTGAGAATGATCCATTTATCCCTACTCTCTGTTTTCTGTCTGTTAACCAATCCTTAATTCATGCCAGTATATTTCCCCCAATCCCATGAGCTCTAACTTTGCTTACTAACCTCCTGTGTGGGACCTTATCGAAAGCCTTCTGAAAATCCAAATACAGCACATCCACTGGTTCTCCCTTATCTATCCTGTTGGTAACATCCTCAAAAAACTCCAAAAGGTTTGCCAAACATGATTTCATTTTCATAAATCCATGTTGACTCTTCCCAATCTCACCATCCAATCTAAGTGCCCAGTTATCTTATCTTTTAGAATATATTCTGGATTTTCCCTACTACTGATGTCAGGTTAACAGGTCTGTAGTTCCCTGTTTTCTCTTTCCCTCCTTTCTTAAATAGTGGGACCACATTTGCTACCTTCCAATCGACAGGAACTATTCCAGAATCTAGAGAATTTTGAAAGATGATCACCAATGCAGCCAATATCTCTACAGCCACCTCTTTCCACACTCTAGGATGTCGATCATCAGGTCCAGGGGATTTATCAACTTTCAGTCCCATTAATTTCTCCAGAACAACATTTTTACTAACACTAATTTCTTGCAGGTCCTCAATCTCACTAGTCCCTTGGCTCCCCAATATTTCAGGAAGGTTTCTTGTATCTTCCTCTGTGAAGACAGACACAAAGTATTTGTTTAGTTTCTCTGCAATTTCCTTATTACACATTATAAATTCTCCATTCTCTGCCTGTAGTGGGTCCACATTTGTCTTTACTAACCTTCTTCTTTTTACATAGTGGGAGGTGGCGGCATGGTGGTGTCACTGGACTAGTAATCCAGAGACCCAGGGTAATGCTCTGGGGACCCAGGTTTGAATCTCACTATGGCAGATGGTGAAATTTGAATTCAATAAATATCTGGAATTAAAAGTCTAATTGATGACCATAAAGCCACTGTGGATTGTTGTTAAAAACCCATCTGATTCACTAATGTACTTTAGGGGAGGAAATCTGCCGCCCTTACCTGTTCTGGCCTACACGTGACTTCAGATCGACAACACTGCGGTTGACTCTTAAATGACCTCTGAAATGTTCTAGCAAGCCACTCAGTTGTATCAAACCACTAAAAAGCCTAAAAGGAATGAAACCGGACATATCACCCAGCATTGACCTAGGCACCAGAAACGACAACAACAAAATCCACCCTGTAGACAGCACTGTGGGTGTACCTACACCACATGGACTGCAGGGGTAGGCAGCGACACCCTCCATCCCACGAATGAATTTTTAAAAAACCTGTAGAAGCTTATCCAGTCCATTTTTGATGTTCCTCACTAGTTTACTTTCATATTCTATTTTCTCTTTCTTTATCAATTTCTTGGTTCTTCTTTGCTGAATTTTAAAATGCTCCCAATCCTCAGGCTTACTACATTTTTGGCAACATTATATATCTCTTCATTTGATCTAATAGAATCCTTAACTTCTCTTGTTAACCATGATTGTATCACTTTTCCTGCTTGATTTTTGTGCATTAAAGGAATATAAATTTGTTGCAACCATGTATTAATTCTTTAAATGATAGCCATTGCCTTTCTACCATCATACCTTTTAAAGTAGTTCCCCAATCTACTTCATCCAACTTGCCCCTCATACCTTTGTAGTTTCCTTTGTTTAGATTAAAGACCCTAGTTTCAAATTGAACTACATCGTTTTCAAACTTCATGTAAAATTTTGTCATATTATGGTCTCTCTTCCCTAAAGGCTCCTTTACAACAAGATTATTAATTAGCCCTTTCTCATTGCACAATACTAGATCTAAAATAGCCTTTCTGTAGTTGGTTCCTCAATATAATGTTCTGGAAAACTATCGTGTATACATTCCAGGAATTCCTCCTCCTCAACATTAGTGCTAATTAGGTTTACCCAGTCTATATGTAGAGTGAAGTCCCCCATGATTACTGTATTACCCTTGTTACATGCATTCATAATTTTCTAATTTACACCATGCCTATAAACAACACCTACCAAAGTTTTCTGCCCCTTACTGATTCTTAGCTCACCAAAACTGATTCTACATCACTCTACAAGTCTAAGATCCTCTCCCATTGATCCCATCCTTTAGTGCGATCCCACCTCCTTTTTCTTTTTGCCTGTCCTTCCTAAATGCTAAATAGCCTTGAACTTTCAGTTCCCAGCCTTGGTCACGATGCAGCCATGTCTCCGTATGGCAATTAGATCATAGCTGTTTACTTCTATTTGTGCTGTCAATTCATCTACCTTGTTGCGAATGCTGTGTGCATTCAGTTAGGGTGCCTTTAATTCTGTATTATTATTTTTGCAATCTCTAGCCTCAACTGATAAACTAGTGAGGAACATCAAAAATGGACTGGAAAAGCTTCTACAGGTTTTTTAAAAATTCATTCGTGGGATGGAGGGTGTCGCTGACTACCCCTTATATTTCTACTCTTACATTTTTATGCTCTGCCTCTTCCTGAGGAGGAGGTTAAACAAATATCCCCACCCTCAATGATGGGAGAACCAGCACGTCAGTGCAGGAAGATAAGGCTGAAGCATTTGCAAACATCTTCAGCCAGAAGTGCCGAGTGAATGATCCACCTTGGCTCCTCCTAAGGTCCCAGCATTATAGGTGCCAGTCTTCAGCAAATTCGATTCACTCCACATGATATCAAGAAATGACTAAGTAAACTGGATACTGCAAAAGCTATGGGCCCTGACAACATCCTGGCTATGGTGCTGAAGGCTTGTGCTCCAAAACTAGTTGTGCCCCAAGCTACGCTGTTCCAGTACAGCTAAAAGAGTGTGGAAATTTTTCCCAGTATGTCCTATCCACAAAAAGTACGACAAATCCAATCCAGCCAATTACTGCCCCATCAGCCTACTCTCCGTCATCGGTAAAGTAATAGAAGTGTGTTGTTGACAGTACTATTACTCAGCAATAAACTACTCACTGATGCTCAGTTTGGATTCTGCTAGGGCCACTCAGCTCCAGACTTCATTATACCTTAGTTCAAACATGGACAGAAGAGTTGAATTCCATAGGTGAGGTGAGACCAACTGTTCTTGACATCAAGGCAGCATTTGACCAAGTGTGGCATCAAGGAGCCCTAGCAAAACTAAAGTCAATGGGAATCATGGGGAAAACTCTCCACTGGTTGGAGTCATACCTACAACCAAGAAAGGTGATCGAGGTTGTTGGAAGCCAATCATCTCAGCCCAGGACATCGCTGCAGGAGTTCCTTAGGGTAGTGTCCTAGGCCCAACTACCTTCAATTGCTTCATCAATGACCTTCTCTCCGCCATAAGGTCAGAAGTTGGGATGCTCAATGATGATTGTACAGCATTCAGTAACATTCGCAACTCCTCAGATACAGAAACAATCCATGCCCACATGCAGCAAGACCTGGATAATGCCAGGTTTGGGTTAATAAGTAGCAAGTAACATTTGTACCACACATTGCCAGGCAATGACCATCCCTAAGAGAGAATCTAAATATTCCCCCTCAATTTTCAATTACCATTGCTGTAACCCCCACTATCGACATCCTGCGGGTTATCATTAACCAGAAAATTAACTTGGTCAGCCATATATATATATATATATATACTGTGACTACAAGACCAGATCAGAAGCTGGGAATTCTGCAGTGAATAACTCACCTCCTGACTCCCCAAAGCCTGTCCATCATCTACAAAACACAAGTCAGGGATATGATGGAGTACTCTCCACTTGCCTGAATGAATGTGGCTCCGACAACACAACAACACTCAAGAAGCTTGACATCATCCAGGACAAAGCAGCCTGCTTGATTGGCATCCCGTCCATCAACTTAGACATTCACTCCCTCCACCACCAACACACAATGCAGCAGTGTGTACCATCTATAAGATGCACTGCAGCAACTCACCAAGGCTCCTTTGACAGCATCTTTAAAGTCTGTAACTCCCATCACCTAGAAGGACAAGAGCAACAGATAGGTGCGGAGCTATGGTGGGGGGGTTCAATTGAAGGAAAGTTTCAAAAATCGAAAAGAAATGAGAGAGCAGAGGTACAAGGGTAGTGAAGAGGCATACGATAATCAAAGTGTGACAGGAGGGCAGAAAATATAAGCAGAAGAGTGCAGCAGAAATCAGAACCAGAATGAGCAATAATGGTAAAAAGTCAAAGCTTACGGCTCTTTATTTGAATGCACACAGCATTTGTAACAAGATAGATGAGTTGACAGCACAAATATAAATAAATAAATGATTTGATAGTTATTACAGAGATGTGGTTGCAGGATGACCAAGACTGGGAACTTTCAAGGTATTCAATGTTCCGGAAAAATAGACAAACAGGAAAAGGAGGTGGGGTAGCTTTGTTAAAAAAGGAAGGTATCAGTGTGGTGGTAGGTAGTGATATAGGTGCAATAGATCATGATGTGGAATCAGTTTGGGTGGAAATAAGGAATAGCAAGGGGGCTAAGTCACAGATCTATAGGCCCCCGAAGAGTTGCCTCAGTAGGTCAAAGTATAAATCAGGAAATAATGGAGGCATGTAAGAAGGGCACTACAATTGTCATGGGTGATTTTAATCTGCACATTGACTGGGCAAATCACATTGGCAGGGGTAACATGGAAGACAAATTTGTAGAGTGCATCAGGGATTGTTTTTTAAAGCAATACATTGCAGAACCTACCCGAGAACGAGCTATTTTAGATCTAGTAATGTGCGATGAGGTGGGATTAATAAGAGGTCTCACAGTTAGGGGTCCTGTAGGGGATAGCAATCACAACATGGTAGAATTTCAAATTCAGTTTGAGGGCGAGCAATTGGGTCTCAAACCAGTGTCCTCAGCTTAAATAAGGGAAATTACAGAGGTATGAAGAAAGAGTTGTCTAAAGCGGGCTGGGAAAATAGACTAAGGGGAAGGTCAGTGTATCAGCAGTGGCAGACATTTAAGAAGATATTTCATAATGCTCAGCAAAAATTTATTCTGGTCAAAAAAAGGACTCAATGAGAAGGATGAACCACCCGTGGTTCACAAAGGTGGTCAGGGAGAGTATCCATTTTAAAACTAAAGCATACAAAGCGGCGAAAACTAGTGGTAGGTCAGAGGATTGGGAATTTTTTCGGAACCAGCAGCAGATTACTAAAAAGCTAATAAAGAGGGAGAAAATTGATTATGAAAGTAAATTGGCAAGAAATATAAAAACAAGCAGCGAGAGCTTCTACGGGTATATAAAAAGAGAGTAGCTAAAGTGAGCGTGGGACCCTTGGAGGATGCAACTGGAGAATTGATAACGGGGAACGGGGAAATGGCAGATAATTTAACCAATATTTTGCAATGGTTTTCATGGTGGAGGACACTATAAACATCCCAAAGATATCAGATAAGCAAGGAGCTAATGGGAGGAAAGATCTTGTAACAGTCTCTATCACAAGGGACAATGTATTTGACAAACTAATGGGACTAAAGGCAGGCAAGTCACCAGGACCTGATGGCCTGCATCCAAGGGTTTTAAATGAAGTGGCTACAGAGATAATAGAGGCATTGGTCGAAATAGTCCAGAATTGACTGGATCCCGAAAGGGTCCCAACAGATTGGAAAACTGCTAATGTGACTTCCCTGTTCAAGAAGGGAGGGAGACAAAAAGCAGGAAACTATACACCAGTCAGCCTAACATCTGTCGTTGGGAAAATGCTAGAGTCCATTATTAAGGAAGAAAAAGCCGGGGATTTAGAAAAGCTTAACGCAATCAGAGTCAGCATGATTTTGTGAAATCATGTTTGACAAATTTGCTAGAGTTCTTTGAAGATATAAAATTGATAAAGGGGAACTGGTAGATGTAGTATATTTGGATTTCCAGAAGGCATTCGATAAGGTGCCACATAAAAGGTTATTGCACAAGATTGGAGCTCACGGTATTGGGGAATAACCATTAGCATGGATTGAGGATTGGTTAATACACAGAAGGCAGAGAGTCGGGATTAATGGGTCTTTTTCAGATTGGAAAGATGTAACTAGTGGAGTGCCACAAGGGTCAGTCCTAGGGCCTCAATTATTTACTATCTATATTAATGACTTGGAGGAGGGGGCAGAGTGTAATGTATCCAAATTTGCTGATGATACAAAAATAGGTGGGAGGGCATGTTGTGATGAGGACATAAGGAATCTGCAAGGGGATATAGATAGGTTGAGTGAGTGGGCAAAAGCTTGGCAGATGGTGTTTAATGTAAGAAACTGTGAGGTCGTGCACTTTGGTAGGAAGAATCATAAAGCAGGCTATTATTTAAATGGAGAGAGACTCCAAAAAAGCGCAGTACAGAGGGATCTGGGTGTTTTGTGCATGGAACACAAAAAGTTAGCTTGCAGGTGCAGCAAATAATTAAGAAGCCAAATGGAATTTTGGTCTGTATTGCTAGAGGGTTTAAGTTTAAAAATAGGGAAGTCTTGTTAAAACTATATTGGGTGTTGGTGAGGCCGCACCTGGAGTACTGTGTACAGTTTTGGTCCCTGCATTTAAGAAAGGATATCCTGGCATTGGAGGCAGTTATAAAGAGATTCACTAGGCTGATTCCTGAGATGAAGGGGTTGACCTATCAAGAGCAGCTAAACAGGTTAGACCTTTATTCATTAGAGTTTAGAAGAGTGAGGGGTGATCTTATTGAAACATATAATATTATGAGGGGGCTTGACAGGGTAGCTGTTGTGAAGATGTTTCCTCTAGTGGGGGAATCTCGAACTAGGGGACATAGTTACAGAATAAAGGGGCACTCCTTTAAAACTTGGATGCGAAAGAATTTCTTCTTTCAGAATGCCTGGAATCCTCTACCCCAGAAAGTTGTGGAGGCTCGATCACTGAAAGTTTTTAAAGAGGAGATAGATAGGTTTAGAAATATTGGGGTGTTGAGGGCTATGAGGAGCTGGCCTGAAAGAGGAGTTGAGGCCTGGGGCAGATCAGCCATGATCTTATCAAATGGTGGGGCAGGCCTGAGGGGCCAAATGGTCTACTCCTGCTCCTATTCCTTGTGTTCTTGTGTTCTTAGATTCATGGTAACATCCACCTGCAAGCTCCCCTCCAAGCCGCTCACCATAACTTGGAAGTTTGTCGCCGTTCCTTCACTGTCGCTGGGTCAAAATCCTGGAACTCCCCCACCCCCTAACAGCACAGTGGATGTACCTACACCACAAGGACGGCAGCGGCTCAAGAAGGCAGCTCATCACCACCTTCTCAAGGGCAACTAGGGATGGGCAATAAATGCTGGCCCAGCCTGCGATGCCCACATCCCTTGAACATATATTTTTAAAATCTGACGACACAGTGGAGGGGTTCAGAGAGATGCGGTGGCGAATTACAACTATTACTCAAAGTGGTGAATAAAGGGGGTTGTAGATCTTCAAGTAAGTCTGCCAACAAGAACACATTATCACCTATCACCGTTCTTTAATAAATTACGGAACAGACACTCATAGATTACCCAGCATACCGTTGATATAGACATCAAATGGAGTGGTTGAATGTGGACAAGCTTGCCTCACTCTATTCAAAAGAGCTGTGATTCTCTGACCTATCGTACATTTCAACGAAGGTCCTTTAAACTAGCAGATATAGGAGATTTTCAGCCCATCCGCCTTGGCTCGATACAAACCCAAGTCCTTATGGGGAAGGGCTAGTGACTAACTAACTCATTGTACCACCCAGCTGGCTGACTTGTTTACAGATGTTACCCCGTTAAATTGGTTTCTGTAGGAGTGTAATGTGGTTTGATGTCTTTCATCACAGTCCCACTGCGGTTCTGCTAGTCTGAGCTGTGGTTCCTGTTTTTCTTTTGCGGTACCTTCTGCCAAGAGAACCTTTAGCCAACATGTCTGACCTATTCTGCTGTTAACATGGCGCTGTAGTGCCAGTTCAATGAGGAGACTTGGAGTTCCGCCTTTATCAGAGTCCTGTGTGGCAAACTTGTAAAATGCTCCCAACACTGGAAGCAGCAAAGAGGCCAGTGCACCCCAGCTCTGGGGTGCCAGGAGCAGCAAAGTCCTCCATGAGGAGCAAAGGGGGAGGTCAGTGCCATCTGGTGACAGGCCAAACCTTCCCCAGTTACACAACACCCCCGATGTCAACCAGGTGGAACAATGCTCCGGTGGGAGACCAGGCTGGCGACCGTGCATCAGTTTCTGAGCGCTAACTGTATGCAGGGACATAAAGTACCAATGTAAATTACACAGTTTAAATGGGTTTAAAGATTACGTCCATTAACAAGCGCAGCATTAAGGCCACTGCATGATATGTTTCAAAGCTGACCTGCTATTTCTGCAGGAGTGTGCAATACACTAGCTCAGCACCCATATGGTGGGTCACGATGGTGGCTCCACGTGCCATCGATCTGATGAAGAAGAAACAATCCTGTTCCTCTGGCCTTGGTATTCTGCTGCGGGGAGGCAACTTCATCATCTCCAGAGTGAAGAAGGTGGTCAGCATTCACTTCCTTATAGATGATGTGGTGCTGCTTGTGAAGCCTGGCACTGGTGACTGCGAGTGTCCCCAAAGCAAGGCAGACAAACAAGCTTCAAAGTTCCGAGCAAAGTGCAGCTCGCCAGTTGCACGTCGCTTATGTCCTGTTGTGAAAGTGCGCTGACGTGGGCAGACCATCCAGCGTGGGGAATGAGACCGGCGGGCTGGCCTTATTATATTATGCAGATGTATTGCAATGAGGTTCCCCACGTCCGATGGTTGGAGACTCAACCCGTCATCAACAGGCTGAGCAGAAGATCACAAACACGACATCGTGAAAACAATTTTTGGCCTTCTCGCCATATTGTCCGCTCACGCCACCGAACACGTCCGACACCAGCGGGCATGGACGATTCCGCCCATAGACAGGTCAAGTGAGTGGGCAACAAGATGGAGTACAATATACAGAAGCATGAAGTTATTTGCTTTGGCTGTAAGAGTAGAAAAGCAGAATATTTTTAAAAGGTGTGAAACTTGTAAGTGTTGATGGTCACCAAGACTTGGGCGTGCTTATACAAGGAACACAGAAAGAACACAGGAATGCAAGTGCAGCAAACAATTAGGAAGGCAAATAGCATGCTGGCCTTTATTGCAAGGGGTTTGGAATACAGGAATAAATAATCCTTGCTACAATTGTACAGGGTTTTGTGGAGACCAAATTTGGAGTGCTGTGCGGAGATTGGTCTCCACATTTAAGAAAGGATATACTTGCATTGGAGGCAGTACAGAGAAAGTTCACTAAATTGTTCCCTGGGCTGGGGGAGTTGTCCTATAACGAGAGGCTAATTAAATTGGGCTTATATTCTCTGGAGTTTAGAAGAATGAGAGGCGATTTCATTGATGCCCACAAGATTCTGAAGGGGCTCGATAGAGTGGATGCTGAGAGATTGTTTCCATTGGTCGAGGAGTTTAAAACACAGGGGCACAGTCTAAGGATAAGGAGCCAATCATTTAGAACTGAGGTCAGGAGAAATTACTTCACTCAACGGGTTGTGAATCTTTGGAATTCTCTACCCCAGCGGGTTGTGGATACTCCATCACTGAATACATTAAAAGCTGGGATAGACAGATTTTGCACCTCTCAGGGAATTAAGGGATATGGGGAACAGGCAGGAAAATGAAGTTGAAACCCAAAATCAGCCATAATCCTATTGAACAGCAGAACAGGCTCCACGGGCTATATGGTCTCCTCCCGCTCCTATTTCTTGTGTTCACAAACGCTTCACTCCAGTTATACAATGTGTACACCATGGCTCTAAACAGTGAGTGGCTGTTCACCAGCAGTTCCACTGCTGCTGGTGACATCAAGGTTGTTCAGTCTAGGTGGTGACTTCAGTTGCATCATTGATGCAACTGGATGGTCTGACAGGGCTGACAGAGAACTGGACACCATGTCCAGATTCTGATGGAAATGGTAAAAGATGCTAAACTGCACAACGTCTTTAGTTGTAAATGTACACCTGCATTGTGTACGTACAGCTGGCCAGACCAGTCCACCCATTCCAGGACAGACTTCCTGTTTGTGCTCCGAGAGTTCACTATCAGATCCACCGACATCAAGCTGGCGTTCTTCTCTGACCATGCCTCCTACTGCCACCTAGAGGAAGACCAGAGGATTGGCAGGGGCTCATGGAAGCTGAACCTGAGTCTGTTGACCCCAGAAAATATTGAGGAACTGAAACAGGATTACAAAGGTTGGGGAACCGTGAAACCCCTCCTTGTGTCCCCGTTGCACTGGTGGAAAGCAATCAAAGTGAAAATCAAGAGGCTCTTCATCCTCAAAGATGTTCAGAAGGCAAGAGAGACAAAGGGAAATATCCCAACTCCAGAACAGCATGCGGAATCTGTTCCTGTTGTAGTCAATGGGGTTCGATGTCAGGGAGGATCTTCAAGAGATGAAGAGCCAGCAGTCCTCCAAGATCACCTTCCATTCCAGAGTCCGCTCCATTCTTCCAAATGGTACAGACAGGGAGCTTTGTGATCAGCAGCCTGAGGGAAGAAGACAGCGCTAGAGTTGGTATTCCGCCCTGATCAGACCTGTACTTAACCCAGCAGGAAGATCTCTGATAGCCTCTTGCTACTGAGGGATATGATCACCTATAAGCGGGACAGGAGCCTGCCTCGTCAGCTTGGACCAGGAGAAGGCCTTTGACACTCTATCAAATGCCTACATGATGGATGTGCTCCATACAATGGGGTTTGGGGAGAGAATCTACAATTGGATCAAACTTATCTGCACAAACGGCAGTAGCACAGTTTCAAACAATGGTGGGATTCAGAAAGCTTTCCAATTAAATTTGGAGCCAGTCAGAGCTATCCTCTCTCCCCTGCCTTATTTGTGTGCTGTATTCTTACCATTGCTGGCAAGAACCTGATCATCAAGTGTGAGGAACTCTTGGCATTGTTCTGTATGGTGCAGGTTTGGCTCATACCCAGCTCCTGAGCGATGGTGCCACCCAAGCCATCCTCCACTTTATCTGGAGATTGCAAATAGACCATGTCCAGGGCCATGATGCATAGACCGCTAGATAAAGGGGGAAAATATACCCAAAGTTGTACTCACATCCTGATGTCCACTTTTGACTGTGGCGGCACCAAGGTGTGCTTAGACCCTCATTACACAGACACCAAGTGTCACTGCCTGCTGAGTTTCTATCTTTCCCCGGTGTTGCAAAGGATGATTCTGCTGTGGAATGCTCCATTCAGTTGCACTGTGCCATACCACCTGGCCCTCATGGAAGAGTTTTTACAGAGAAGCATCTTTGACCACAAATCCATCAGGCAGTGGTCTGCAGATAACGTCCTCGAGGCCCCATGGGTAAAGGAGATGCTGTATCCAGCCACATGGTTTCCTGAGCAGACTGTCAAAGTCCTTTGGCAGAATGCCTCATCACTGGAACTTTCAAACAAGCACCAAGACATAACTTGGCTGATGGTGTGAAAGCCGCCCCCCCCCCCGCCCCTGCTATCAGATCCTTCATGCACAACTGGAGTCTCAGCACACCAGTCTAGGCTGCCCTCAAGGCAGCTACGGTAGTGAAGAGACCAATATCCACCTCTGATGAAGGGTCATACAGACTCGAAACGTCAACTGTATCCCTCTCTGCAGATGCTGTCAGACCTGCTGAGTTTTTCCAGGTATTTTTGTTTTTGTTCTAGATTTCCAGCATCCGCAGTATTTTGCTAATATCCACCTCTTTCTGGAATGTTCCTTTGCAAAGGAGGTCCAGAAAGAGACAGAGCGGTTTTGTCAAAGTTCATCCCGAGCAGCTCAGTAACACGGGAGTCTCTGCTCTACAGGTGGTTTCCAGGGACCCGCATCAAGATAAACATTAACTGCTGCTGGAGCCCCATCAAAGACGCAGAGTTCCGGTGAAACATCATCACGACCGGAAAGGTTAACTCTGTTTCCCTCCACAGATGCTGTCTCACCTGCTCAGTATGCCCAGCATTTTCTGTTCTATTTTTGGATTTCCAGCATTCCATCAGTATTTTGCTTTTGTACATATGTTTGACATGGAATGTAAATTGTAAGTATAGCCTGTACTTGTAAGTGTGGTGAGGCACCTCAGAGTGCCATATCTGTAATGAAAGAAATTGAACCGCATTTCACTTTATGCAAATTTGAACTGTTATGTAATCCACTTGTACAAATTTTATGAATAAAGTATATTTTTGAATAAAAACCTGTAAAATGCTTTAATAATTCAACTTCAGTTAGTGTGCATTTCAGATTTGTGATTTTTCTATTCAATCCCACCAGAAATACGTGGGATAAAACAGGCCAGCAGACCAAGTGGTTCTGTGGTTTAGGCATTGGCCTTTCACCTTTAGGGCCTGACCTGAATCTAGCCCCATCTGCTGGCCAATTTGAGCAATGTCTGCACTGGGGACAAGGTACCAGGGAGCATTGCACACCCCCAGGTCAAGTGCAAAACAGGGCAGGGTGGCGGTAAAGGAGCAAAGGGATCTGGGGGTATACATCTTCAAATCATTAAAGGTAGCGATACAGATTAGAAAAGTTGTAAAAATGCAAATCAGATTCTGGGGTTCATTTCTGGAGGACTAGAATTGAAAAGCGGAGAAGTTATGATAAATTTGTTTAGAAGGTATGACTAATTCGTATATGGTTAGACACCCCCCCCCCCCCCCCCACCCTTCGAGTACTAGACACAGACCTGGTCTCCATATTACAAAATAGATATAGAGGCACTAGAGAAAGTGTAAAAAGATTTACAAGGGTAAAACCAAGACTTAGAGGTTAGAACTAACAATCAAGACTGAACAGGCTGGGACACTTCCCTCTAGAAAATAGAAAGCTGAAGGATAATGTGGCTGACATCTTTAAATTTAGGAAGATGTTTGATAGATTAGCTGTGGAGAAAATGTTTCCATTTACGGAAGAATGCAAAACTAGGGGCCATAAATACAACATGATGATTATGAATCCAACAAGGGGTTCAGGAACAACTTCTTTACCTTTAAGGGAAGCTAGATAAATACACAGGGGAAAGAGGAATAGAAGGTTATGTTGAAAAGATTCAGTTAAGTAAAACGGGAGAAGGTTCATGTGGAGCAAAAACAGCAGCGTGGACCCTATTGGGCTGAATGCCCTAGTTAAATGTTTTAGGTTCTGTGTAGTGTTAAATCTACTATGTGGTGTGTTGCGACCATGGATTACCTTGCCAAGGTCAAAGCTGACCTGCTGTTTCTGCAGGAGTGTGCGATACTGCACCTCATCTCCTACAGGCAATGGTCACAAGGGTGGTCCCATGGGCCATCGATCTGGTTGGGAGGAAACGACTCTCGTTCCTCCGGCCTGGAGATTCTGCTGCGTGGAGGCAACTTCACCATCTCCGAGGTTAAGGGGTTGGTGGGCAGGTGCCTCCTCGTAGCAGACGTAATGTACAAGGATGCTCCCCTCCAGTTAATTAACATGTATACCCCGGTTCAAAACAGTGAGTGGCTGGCGGTCCTTCAGCAGTTCCCACTGCTGCTGGCAACTTCCAGGCCGGTCATTCTGGGTGGTGTCTTCAACTGCACCATTGATGCAGCTGGACGATCCATCTGGGCTGACAGCAGACTGGATGCCACGTCCAGACTCCTGATGGAAACAGTAAAGGATGCCAAGCTGCACATCGTCTTCAGCAACCCTGCAAATGGAGTGCAGTATAGAGACACCTGGTTGCAGCTAGACGGGTCCATCCATTCCAGGATAGACTTCCTGTTTCTGTCCCGCGCGTCCACAGTCAGATCCACAGACGTCAAGCCGGTGTTCCTCTCTGACCACTGCCTCCTACTGGCCAACTGTCACTTACAGGAAGACCAGAGGGTTGGCAGGGGGACATGGAAGCTGAATGTGCAGCTGCTGACCCCAGAGAACATTGACGAACTCAAAACAAAAACAAAAATACCTGGAAAAACTCAGCAGGCCTGGCAGCATCTGCGGAGAGGAGCACAGTTAATGTTTCGAGTCCGTATGACTCTTCAACAGAACTAAAAAAAAAAGAAAAGAGGTGAAATATAAGCTGGTTTAAGGGTGGTGGGGGGGTGGGTGGGATAAGTAGAGCTGGATAGAGGGCTAGTGATATGTGGAGATAACCAAAAAGATGTCACAGACAACAGGACAAAGAGGTGTTGAAGGTGGTGATATTATCTAAAGAATGTGCTAATTAAGGGTAGAAAGCAGGACGAGCAAGGTACAGATAGCCCTAGTGGGGGTGGGGTGAAGGAATCGAAAAAGGCTAAAAGGTAGAGATAAAACAATGGATGGAAATACATTTAAAAATAATGGAAATGGGTGGGAAAAGAAAAATCTATATAAATTATTGGAAAAAGCAAAAAGGAGGGGGAAAATCGGAAAGGGGGTGGGGATGGAGGAGAGAGTTCGTGATCTAAAATTGTTGAACTCAATATTCAGTCCGGAAGGCTGTAAAGTGCCTAGTCAGAAGATGAGGTGCTGTTCCTCCAGTTTGCGTTGAGCTTCACTGGAACAATACAGCAAGCCAAGGACGGACATGTGGGCATGAGAGCAGGGTGGAGTGTTGAAATGGCAAGCGACAGTGAGGTCTGGATAATGCTTGCGGACAGACCGAAGGTGTTCTGCAAAGCGGTCACCCAGTCTGCGTTTGGTCTCTCCAATGTAGAGGAACCCGCGTTGGGAGCAACAAATGCAATAGACTAAGTTGAGGGAACTGCAAGTGAAATGCTGCTTCACTTGAAAGGAGTCTTTGGGCCCTTGGACAGTGAGGAGAGGGGAAGTAAAGGGGCAGGTGTTGCACCTTCTACGGTTGCATGGGAAGATGCCGTGGGAGGGTGTTGAGGTGTAGGGGATGATGGAGGAGTGGGCTAGGGTGTCCAGGAGGGAACGATCCCTACGGAATGCCTCCGGGGGGTGAAGGGAAGATGTGTTTGGTGGTGGCAGCATGCTGGAGTTGGCGGAAATGGCGGAGGATGATCCTTTGAATGTGGAGGCTGGTGGGGTGATCCCACCTACATCCGTGATTCCTCTGACACCCTACATCATATCAACAATTTCCAGTTCCCTGGCCCCAACCGCTTCCTCTTCACCATGGACGTCCAATCCCTCTACACCTCCATCCCCCACCAGGATGATCTGATGGCTCTCCGCTTCTTCCTCAAACAGAGGCCCGAACATTCCCCATCCGCCACTACTCTCCTCCGTCTGGCTGAACTTGTTCTCACACTGAACAATTTCTCCTTAAACTCCTCTCACTTCCTCCAAATAAAAGGTGTGGCTATGGGTACCCGCATGGGCCCCAGCTATGCCTGTCTCTTTATAGGGTATTTGGAACATTCCTTGTTCCAGTCCTACTCCGGCCCCCTCCCACAACTCTTTCTCCAGTACATCGATGATTATTTTGGTGCTGCTTCATGCTCTCGTCGGGACCTGGAAAAATTTATTAATTTTGCTTCCAATTTCCAAACCTCCATCATTTTCACATGGTCCATCTCTGACACTTCCCTTCCCTCCCTTGACCTCTCTGTCTCAATTTCTGGTGATAGACTGTCCACCAATATTCATTACAAGCCTACCGACTCCCACAGCTACCTCGACTACAGCTCCTCACACCCCGCTTCCTGTAAGGACTCCATCCCATTCTCTCAGTTCCTTCACCTCCATCGCATCTGTTCTGATGATGCCACTTTCAAAAACAGTTCCTCTGACATGTCCTCCTTCTTCCTTAACCGAGGTTTTCCACCCACGGTCGTTGACAGGGCCCTCAACCGTGTCCGACCCATCTCCCGCGCATCCGCCCTCACACCTTCTTCTCCCTCCCAGAAACATGATAGGGTTCCCCTTGTCCTCACTTATCACCCCACTAGCCTTCGCATTCAAAGGATCATCCTCCGCCATTTCCGCCAACTCCTGCATGATGCCACCACCAAACACATCTTCCCTTCACCCCCCCCGGCGGCATTCCATAGGGATCATTCCCTCCGTGACACCTTGGTCCACTCCTCCATCACCCTCTACACCTCAACCCCCTCCCACGGCACCTTCCCATGCAACCGCAGAAGGTGCAACACCTGCCCCTTTACTTCCCCTCTCCTCACCGTCCAAGGGCCCAAATACTCCTTTAAAGTGAAGCAGCATTTCACTTGCGGTTCCCTCAACTTAGTCTATTGCATTCGTTGCTCCCAATGCAGTTTCCTCTACATTGGAGAGACCAACACAGACTGGGTGACCGCTTTGCAGAACACCTTCGGTCTGTCTGCAAGCATTACCCAGACCTCCCTGTCGCTTGCCATTTCAACACTCCACCCTGCTCTCATGCCCACATGTCCGTCCTTGGCTTGCTGCATTGTTCCAGTGAAGCTCAACGCAAACTGGAGGAACAGCACCTCATCTTCTGACTAGGCACTTTACAGCCTTCCGGACTGAATACTGAGTTCAACAATTTTAGTTCATGAACTCTCTCCTCCATCCCCACCCCCTTTCCGATTTTCCCCCGGCTTTTTGTTTTTTCCAATAATTTATATAGATTTTTCTTTTCCCACCTATTTCCATTATTTTTAAATGTATTTCCATCCATTGTTTTATCTCTACCTTTTAGCCTTTTTCGATTCCTTCACCCCACCCCACCCCCACTAGGGCTTGCTCGTCATGCTTTCTACCCTTAATTAGCACATTCCTTAGATAATATCAGCACCTTCAACACCTCTTTGTCCTTTTGTCTGTGATATCTTTTGGTTATCTCCACCTATCACTAGCCCTCTATCCAGCTCTTCTTGTCCCACCCCCTCTTAAACCAGCTTATATTTCACCTCTCTTCTATTTTTACTTAGTTCTGTTGAAGAGTCATACGGACTCGAAACATTAACTTTGCTCCTCTCCGCAGATGCTGCCAGACCTGCTGAGTTTTTCCAGGTATTTTTGTTTTTGTTTTTGTTTTGGATTTCCGGCATCCACAGTTTTTTGCTTTTATCTTATTGAGGAACTCAAGAGGGATTACAAAGGTTGGAGAACCGTGAAACCCCTCTTTGAGTCCCTGACACACTGGTGGGAAGTGATAAAGGAAAACATCAAGAAGTTTTTCATCCTCAAAGGTGCCCAGAAAGCTAGAAAGGAACAGAGGGAAATGTCCCGACTCCAGAAAAACATGCAGAACCTGCTGTCAAGAGGTGAAGAGCCAGCAAGCCTCGCTCTTTGCCTCGGAGGTCTCCAAGGTCATCTTCCTGTCCAGAGGCCGCTCCGTGGGGCATGATGAGCAATGTTCACGTTTCTTCTTCCAAAAGGTACACAGAGAGAGCTTTGTGATCAGCAGCCTGAAGGAAGAAGACAGCTCAGTAAAGTCATTGCAGTCCGACATTTTGAGGATCAGCAAATCCTTTTATGCCGATTGTATGATGTGAAGCCCACAGACAGCATGGCCTCCCAGTCCTTCCTGTCCTCTATCACAGGGGTCTTAGACCACAGTACATGGGAGAGTCTGGACAAACTGCTAACTCCTGATGAACTGACTAAGGCCCTTGAGTCCTTCAAGAAGAGTAAAACTCCCGGAAGCAACGGCTTGCCGTCTGAGTTGTATTCGGCTCTGTGGGACTGGATCAGCCCAGACCTGCTAGAAGTGTACGAGAGTATGCTCCTGGCCGGCAGCATGTCAGAATCCATTAGGAAAGGCATCATCACCCTCATCTATAAGCAGAAGGGGGAAAGGGAGGAAATTGGAATTTGGCGACCCATTTCACTGTTGAATGTGGACTATAAGATTTTGTCCGAGGTCATCGCCAATCGGGTCAAGTCTGCTCTGGAATTGGTGATCCACCCTGACCAGACCTGCACTGTGCCCAGCAGGAAGATCTCTGACAGCCTCGCGCTGCTCAGGGATACGATTGCCTATTTATGGGACAAGGGGTGGACACCTGCCTCGTCAGCCTGGTCTAGGAGGAGGCCTTTTACAGAATATCGCACACCTACAGGGTGGATATGCTCTCCAAAATGGGGTTTGGGGAGGGAATCCACAACTGGATCCAACTGCTCTACGCTGACATCAGTAGCGCAGTCTCAATCAATAGGTGGGAATCAGATAGCTTTCCTATTAAATCTGGAGTCAGGCAGGGCTGCCCTCTCTCCCCTGTCCTGTTTGTGTGTTGCATAGAACCTTTTTCTGAGTCCATCAGGAAGGATCCGGGCATGAGGAGTGATGATCCCAGGCAGTGGAGGCACTCAGGCAAAGCGTCCCTGTACATGGACGATGTCACCTTCTTCTGCTCGGAGCCGCTGTCGGTGCGCAGACTGATAAACATCTGCGACCAGTTCGAACTGGCCTCAGGAGCCAAGGTAAATCGTGGCAAGAGCGGGGCCATGTTCTTTGGGAACTAGGCTGACCGATCCTTTATCCCCTTCACTGTCAGGTCAGACTGCCTGAAGGTGTTGGGAATATGGTTCGGAGGGACCAGGGCATGCGTTAGAAACTGGAAGAAGCGAGTGTCTATTGTGAAAAGAAAACTGGGCATGTGGGAGTGACACTCCCTCTCCATTGCAGGTAAGAACCTGGTCATCAGGTGTGAGGCACTCTCGCTGTTGCTGAATGTGCGCAGGTCTGGTCTATTCCTCACTCCTGCGCTGTGGTGATCACCCCAGCCATCTTTCATTTTGTCTGGAGGTCGAAAATGGATCGTGTCCGCAGGGACACGATGTACAAGCCTCTAGATATAGGGGAAAAACATGCCCAACATCGCCCTCATACTGATGGCCACCTTTGTGTGTGGCTGCATCAAGCTGTGTGTAGACCCTCGGTATACAAACGCTAAGTGTCACTATGTGCTGAGGTTCCACCTGTCCCCGGTGTTGCGAAGGATGGGTCTGGCCACGCTGCCGCGGAACGCTCCAAGTAGTTGGACCATGCCGCACCACCTGTCCCTCGTGGAAAACTGTATGCAAAGAAACACCTTTGACCACAAGTCCATCAGGCAGTGGTCAGCACATAACGTCCTAGAGGTCCTGAGGGAAAAGGCGATGGTGGATCCTGTCGGATGGCTCCCCGAGCAGACTGTCAAAGCCATTTGGCAGAATGCCTCATCGCCAGAACTTTCCAACAAGCACCAAGATGTAGCTTGGCTGGTGGTGAGAAAGGCCCTCCCTGTCAGATCCTTCCTACATGCCAGGAGTCTCACCCCCTCTGCACATTGCTTTCGAGGTGGCTGTGGTAGGGAAGAGACCATTGTTCATCTCTTTGTGGAATGTGCCTTTGTAAAGAAGGTCTGGAGAGAGATGCAGTGGTTTTTGTCGAGGTTCATCCCGAGCAGTTCTGTGACACAGGACTCTGTGCTCTATGGGCTTTTCCCAGGGACACACACCGAGACAAACATCAACTGCAGCTGGAGGATCACCAACTCGGTGAAAGACTCTCTTTGGTCTGCCCGAAACTTGTTGGTCTTCCAGCGCAAAGAGTTGTCCCTGACCGAGTTTTGCAGACTGACATGTTCCAGGGTCCAGGACTACGTGCTGAGGGACGCACTAAAGCTTGGGGCAGCTGCTGCAAAGGCACAATGGGGAAAGGTCGCAGTCTAAGACCTTTCTGCCATAGTGCACCGAGGGGCTGGGAATTGTATATACCCCTCAGGCTGTGTGACTCACATGTAGTATGCAATGAATACTACATGTATCACAATTGTATTGAAGCACTTCACAGTGCGACATGATCTATGTAGACAACTTAAGTACCATTGCACTATCTGACTGTCTGTAATGACCATATCGAAATGTCTGTTATGTTCATTGATTGTATTGAAGCACCTCATGATCTATGTGGAAAAGTTGAATATGATTGCATTTTTTGTGATGACCGTTTTGAAATGCTTTGTAATGCTCTCTCAGATACTTTATGAATAAAGTATACTCTTTTTAAAAAAAACTCTGTCAAGAATGGTTCAAGAGCTTGCAGTGTAAGGCTGTTTTGCCTGAGGACAAACCCCAGGCAATGAAAGGCAGGAACAGGGTTTGCCAAGTGGAGTTATTCATTCATAGAATGTGGGCTTCACTGGCTAGGCCAGCATTTATTGCCCATCACTAATTGCCCTTGAGAAGGTGGTGGTGAGCTGCCTTCTTGAACCACTGCAGTCCATGTGGTGTAGGTGCACCCACAGTGCTGTTAGGGAGGGAGTTCCAGGATTTTGGCCCAACAACAGTGAGGGGATGGTGATATATTTCCAAGTCAGGATGGTGTGTGACTTGGAGGGAGACTTCCAGGCGATGGTGTTCCCACGCGCCTGCTGTCCTTGTCCTTCTAGATGGTAGAGGTCGTGGGTTTGGAAGGTTCTGTCTAAGGAGCCTTGGTGAATTCCTGTGGTGCATCTTGTAGATGGTACACACTGCTGCTACTGTGCATCGGTGGTGGAGGGAGTGAATGTTTGTGGATGTGGTGCCAATTAAGCGGTCTGCTTTGTCCTGGACAGTGTCAAGCTTCTTGAGTGTTGTGGGAGCTGCACTCATCCAGGCAAGTGGAGAGTATTATATCACACTCCTGACTTGTGCCTTATAGATGGTGGACAAGCTTTGGGGAGTCAGGAGGTGAGTTTCTCGTTGCAGGATTCCTAGCCTCTGACCTGCACTTGTAGCCACAGTATTTATATGGCTAGTCCAGTTCAGTCTCTGGTCAATGGTAACCCCTAGGATGTTGATAGTGGGGGATTCAGTGATGGTAATGCCATTGAATGTCAAAGGGCGATGGTTAGATTCTCGTTTGTTGGAGATGGTCATTGCCTGGCACCAAGTCTTCAGTACTATTGCCAGAATATTGTCAGGGCCCATAGCCTTTGCAGTATCCAGTGCCTTCAGCCATTTCTTGATATCACGTGGAGTGAATTGACTGTGTTGGAGGAGCGATCAATTCACCTCAATTCTTAAACTTTATGGCTGGATCTGCCTGGGGCCCTGTGTAATTGCTCGAGTCATACAGACCTGAGGCCATTCTCCAGGCGCACACATGCTGGTGTCTGCACAGACCCATCACCATAGATTCTGGTGAAATTTGAGGAAATTGTGCAGTCAACATAAGGCATAAAATGTATGTTAATTCCAGATTAAATAAATGTATGTATATAGAAACATAGGAAATTTACAGCACAAAGGAGGTCATTCAGTCTATCCTGTCAAGGCAGGCTGAAAAAGAGCAAAGTAATTTAATCCCACATTCCCATTCTTGGTCTGTAGCCCTGTAAGTTATGGCACTAATGCATATGCAAGTACTTCTTTAGTGAGATGAGAGTTTCTGCCTCTGCCACTCTCCAAGGTGAGTGTGAAAGATCCCACCAACACTATCTTGAAGAAAGGCAGGATTGGTCTCCCAGAACTCCTGACCAACTCCTTGAGCAACATCACAGAAACAAAATTTGTGGTCATTATCACATTGCTATTTATGGGATCTTGCTGTGCACAAATATCAACACTTTTAAGAAGTACCTCATTGGCTGTAACCGGCTTAGGGATGGCCTGAGGCCTTGAAAGGCGCTACATAAATGCAGGTTCTTTTTTTTACATATATAGTGCGGTTATTTTGGAAATATCTGTTTATTGTATATGGGATACGGCAGATATGTATGTCTATTATATATAATATGTTATATGATGATTTTCTACGCTGTATTTTCTGTCTAGTGTTTTATATCTAACCTGCAGTGAGTACTCAGCAGAGGGTGCTGTAGGACAATCCGATTGCAGATAAATCAGTGCAATATGAAGACGGTTCGGTGTAAATACGCTGCAGATGGGTGTTGATGTGGGTTTAACATTGACCTTCAGTGCCCGGGCTTGCTGTTGGTCAGGGCTTGGGGGTCTAGGTACTCTTTGGAGGTGGAGGTGGGGGGTGGTAGCAGTGCTGGGTACACGTGAGCTGAATTTCGAATGCAGCATCTCAGTGACAGCGCAAAAAGAGAGAGGGAGGGAGGGAGCAGACATGCGCCAGCTCGCTAATCTCTCCGCTAATATTGCGGATTTGGACGCGGCTATGGAGGAGCCCGCAAAGGAAGCTCTTGCAGGGTGAAGCTGACCAGTGAAGTCCGGGGGAGGCTCCAGATTTGCTCCTTGGTATTTCTCGTTGCGTTGGGAGCTGCTGCCATGGCTTGGCCATGCATCAGTAGGGTCTGCTGCCTCTCTCGCTTCTGGAGCCAGTTGGACAAGTCGGATCTCTCGGTGCCATTGACTGTCCAGAATTATTCCGAGGTCATAGAGCAGGAGGTGAGATCGGTGGCCCAGCAAGTGCCCCCAGACTCGTCCCTAAAGAGCAACCCGCCCCTGGTGCCCGAGCCCCGAGGAGCAGAAGGCGCCGTCCAGGAGTCCGTCTCCAAACACGACTTCAGGTCTTGGAAGGTGCGCAGGGAGGCGAGCTGTAAACCCAGGCGGGAGTACCATCCGTCCGAGGTCCCGTTCTCCAGCGACACTCAGTACAAACTCGACTTCAGAGCCTGGCCAATCCCCAAAAAGGAGAGTTATCCCTGGGTCAAGGGAGGGCAGGAGCAGCGCTCCGTCCCCAATAGCTCCAGCGCCCACACTCTCCACCCCGGGCCAGTTGCCGACAAGCAGAGAGAGAAGCAGCAAAACCCCAGGGAACCCATCCCAAGACACATCAGGGAGGAGCAGATCAGACCTGCAGTGAAAACCACCTCCTACAGGTCAGTGTTTAGAGCTGTGCACTGGATTCCACTCGGGACAATTTGTTTTGACCCTATACATACAGTGAGACAGCCCCTTCTGGCCAATCCTTTGGGTCTTGTTCTTTTGAAACTATCCAAAATCTCCCTAATGTAGTTTAGCTGGTCCTGTCTGAATCACAGCTTAGCACTGTGAACATGGTGAAATAAGTTTTCTACCCTGCATTAATCATAAAACAATGATCTGATTGTGTGATATTTGTGAATTGGATTATGGTCTGCTTTGTTCAAATTAGACCTTATGTTTAAATTGTTTTATTCGTCATACATCCTTACTAAGGCAAATTTGCACAATTGTTTAGCTGGGATAAGGCAGGGTGACCTAGACTGGGATCATCACTGGTCACTGACTAGGCCAACAGCGAGAATAACTGACTTTCTAATTCAGTTCACACTTGCTCTGTACTGTACCAAAAGCTCACCACAGTTCCTCAGTGATTGCTAGAGTGTCCCATCTCCACGAGGAGTTACATTTCTCATCTCCATCATGAGCTACTCTGCTCATCACCAACAAGAGTTACTCTGCCCCATCTTCAGGAGTTACTCTGTCCCATGTCCATCAGGGATTCTGTCCCATCCCAATCAGGAGTTATTCTATGCCATTTTCTGGAGTTACTCTTTCCCATCTCCATCAGGAGTTACTCTGTCCCATCTTCATCACCATTTACTCTGTCCCGTCTCAACAGGAGTTACTCTCCCATCTCCATCAGGATTTACTCTGTCCCATATCCATCAGGAGTTATTCAGTCCCTCTCCATCAGAGGGTACTGTGTCCCATCTCCAACAGGAGTTACTCTTTCGCCATACGATCAGGAGTTACTCTCTCCCATCTTCCTCGGGAGTTACTGTGCCTCATCTCCATCAGCAGTCACTCTGTCCCATCTTCTGGAGTTACTTTGTCCCATCTCCATCAGGAGTTACTCTGTCCCAGCTGCATCAGGAGTTACTCTGCCCTTTCTCCATAAGGAGATAATCTGTCGATCTTCAGGTATTACTCAGTCCAATCTTCTGAAATTACACTGTTCTATCTCCATCAGGCGTTACTCTGTCCCTTCTCGATCATGAGTTCCACTTTCCTATCATCATCAGGAGTTACTCTATTCAATCTCCATCAGAATTTATTCTGTCTCATCTCCATCAGGAGTTACTCTGCCCCTTCTCCATCAGGAGTTACTCTGTCCCATCACCATCAGGAGTTATTCTGTCCCTTCTGGATCAGGAGTTACTCTGCCCCATCACCATCGGAGTTACTCTATCCACCTCCATCAGGATTCAGTCTGTTTCATCTCCATCAGGCGTTACTCTGCCCTTTCTCCATCAGGAGATACTCTGTCGATCTTCACGAGTTACTCTTCCCATTACCATCAGCAGTTACTCTGTCCCAGTTTCTGGAGTTTCTGTCCCATCTCCATCAGGTATTACTCTGCCTCATCAATATCAGGTGTAACTCTATTCCATCTCCGTCAGGAGTTACTCTATCCCATTCCTATCAGGATTTACTCTGCCCCATCGTCTGAAGTTAGTCTGTCGCATCTCCATCAGGATTTATTCTGCCCCATCACCACCAGGAGTCACCCTGTCCCATCATCAGGAATTACTCTTCCTATCTCCATCAGGATTTACTCTGTCACATCTCCATCAGATGTTACTCTGTCCCATGACCAACAGGAATTAAGCTGTCCTGTCTCCATCAGGAATTATTCAGTCCCTCTCCGTCAGAAGTTACTCAGTCTCATCTCCACCAGGAGTTACTCTGTACCTATTCGATCAGGAGTTACTCTCTCCCATCTGCCTCATCTCCATCAGCAGTCTCTCTGTCCCTTCTTCTGGAGTTACTTTGTTCACTCTCCAACAGGTGTTACTCTGCCTCATCTCCATCAGGAGTTTCTCTGTCACATCTGCATCAGGAGTCACTCTGTCCCATCTTCTGGAGTTACTCTGTCCCATCACCATCAGGAGTTATTCTATCCCATCTCGACCTTGGAGTTACTCTATTCCACCTCCACCAGGAGTTAATATATCCCATCTCCATCAGCAGTTACTCTGTCTCATCTCAATCAGGAGTTATACTGTCCCATCTGCATCAGGAGTTACTCTAATCCATCTCCATCAGGAGTTACTCTAATCCATCTCCATCAGGAGTTACTCTAATCCATCTCCATCAGGAGTTACTCTAATCCATAGATAAAAACAAAAAGCTAAAAGCTACTGCGGATGCTGGAAATCCAAAACAAAACAAAAACAGAATTACCTGGAAAAACTCAGCAAGTCTGGCAGCATCGGCGGAGAAGAAATCAGTCAACGTTTAGAGCCTTCATGGCTCTTCGGCAGAACTGCAGCATAGTTTCAACAAGGGAGAAATATAAATTGATTTAAGGTGGGTGGTGGGGGGGGGGGGGGAACAGACACATTGAGGGTGTGGTGTGAGCAGATAATCAAAAGATGTCACAGACAAAAGGGTCAAAGAGGTGTTGAAGGTGGTGGTCTTTGTCTGAGAAAAGTGCTTTTCTCAGACAAAGACCACCACCTTCAACACCTCTTTAACCCTTTTGTCTGTGACATCTTTTGATTATCTGCTCACACCACACCCTCAATGTGTCTCTCCCCCCCCCCCCCCCCCCCCCACCCCCAACCCACCTTAAACCAATTTATATTTCTCCCTTGTTGAAACTATGCTGCAGTTCTGCCGAAGGGCCATGAAGGCTCGAAACGTTGACTGATTTCTTCTCCGCCGATGCTGCCAGACTTGCTGAGTTTTTCCAGGTAATTCTGTTTTTGTTTTGTTACTCTAATCCATCTCCATCAGGAGTTACTCTAATCCATCTCCATCAGGAGTTACTCTAATCCATCTCCATCAGGAGTTACTCTAATCGATCTCCAACGGGAGTTACTCTGTCCCATCTCCGTCAGGGGTTACCCTGCCTCATGCCCATCAGATGTTATTCTGTCCCATCTCCATCAGGAGTTACTCTTTCCCATCTCCATTAGGAGTAACGCTTCCCATCTCCATCCGGAGTTACTCTGGCCCATTACCAACATGAGTAACCCTGTCCTATCTTCATCAGGAGTTGTCTATTCCATCTCCATCAGGAGATACCCTGTCGATCTTCAGGTGTTACACTCTCCTATCTCCATCAGGAGTAACTCCATCCCATCTTCAGGAGTTACTCTGTCCCATCTTGTGGAGTTACTGTGTACCTTCTCCATCAAGATTAACTCTGTCCCATCTACATCAGGAGTTACTTGTCCCATCTTCAGGAGTTCCTCCAAAGCAGTTACTTTGCCCCATCACAATCAGGGGTTACTCTGTCCCAAGTGCATCTGGAGTTACACTATGCAATCTCCATCAGCAGTCACTCTGTCCCGCCTTCTGGAATTACTCTAACCCATTACCATCGTGTGTTACTCTGCCTCACCTATACCAGGAGTTACTCTATTCCATCTTCATCAGGATTTCTTCTGTCCAGTCTTGATCAGGTGTTACTCTGTCTCATCTATATCAGGAGTTACTCTATTCCATCTCCATCAAGAGTCACTCTGCCCCTTCTCCATCAGGATTTACTCTGTCCCATCTCCATTAGGAGTTACGATCTCCCATCTCCAACAGGAGTTACTTCATCCCATCTTCAAGAGTTACTCTGTACCGTCTTCATCAGGATTTACTCTGTCCCATCTCCATCAGGAGTTCCTCCATCCCATGTCCATCAGCAGTTACTTTGCCCCACCACAATCAGGGGTTACTCTGTCCCATGTGCATCTGGAGTTACACTATGCAATCTCCATCAGCAGTCACTCTGTCCCGCCTTCTGGAGTTACTCTAACACATCACCATCAGGTGTTACTCTGTCTCATCTATATCAGGAGTTACTCTATTCCATCTCCATCAAGAGTCACTCTGCCCCTTCTCCATCAGGAGTTACTCTATTCCATCTCCATCAGGATTTCTTCTGTCCTGTCTTGATCATGAGTTACTCTGTCCCATCACCATCCAGACCAACTCTGTCTGTCTGGATCAGGAGTTTCTCTATTTCATCTCCATCAGGAGTCACTCTCCCCCTTCTCCATCAGAAGTTACTCTATTCCATCTCCATCAGGAATTACTCTGTCCCATCTTCAGGAGTTACTCTGTCCCATTCCCATCAAGTGTTACTCTCCCATCTCATCAGGAGTTACTCTATCCCATCTCCATCAGGAGCTAGTTCCTCCCGTCTACATCAGGATTCACTCTGTCCCATCACCATCAGGAGTTACTTTGTCCCATCATCAGGAGTTATTCTGCCTCATTCCCATCGAGTTAATCGCCCATCTACATCAGGAGTTACTCTATTCCATCTCCATCTGAGTTATTCTGTCCCATCTCCATCAGAAGTTACTCTTTCCCATCTCTATAAGGAGTTACTAGCCTTATTTCCAACAGGAGTTACTCTGTCCCAACCTAATCAGCAGTTACTCTGTCCTATCTCCATCAGGAGTTACTCTTTCCCATCTCTATAAGGAGTTACTAGCCTCATTTCCAACAGGAGTTACTCTGTCCCATCCTAATCAGCAGTTACTCTGTCCTATCTCCATCCGGAGTTACTCTGTCCCATCTTCATCAGGGGTTACTCTGCCTCATTCCCATCAGGAGTTACTCTGCCATGTCTCCATGAGGAGATAGTCTGTCCCATCCTTAGGAGTGACTCTGCCTCATTCCCATCAGGGGTTATTCTGCCCATTCTCCATCAGGAGTTACTCTGTCCTATCTCTATCAGGAGCTACTGTGTCCCCAACTCCATCAGGGGTTACTCTGTCCCATCTTCTGCACTTACTCTGTCCCATCTCCATTAGGATTTACTCTGTCCCATCTTCAGGATGTACTCTGTTGCATCTCTGTCAGCAATTACTTTGCCCCATCTCAATCTGGATTCATTGTCATCAGGACTTTCTCTGTCCCATCTTCAGGAGTTACTCTGTCCCATCTCCATCAGCAGTTACTCTGTCCCATTTCAGTCAGGGGTTACTCTGCCTCAATTTCAGGAGATACTCTGCCTCATTGCCATCAGGACTTTCCCTGTCCCATGACCAACAGGAGTTACTCATTACCATCCTACTCAGGAGTTACTCTCCCATCTCCATGAGGAGTTACTGTGCCACATCTTCAGGAGCTACTCTGCCTCATTCCCATCAGGAGTTACTCTGTCCCATCCTAATCAGGAGTTACCCTGCCTCTCCTCGATCAGGAGTTACTCTGTCCTATCTTCATCAGGAGTTACTCTGTCCCGTCTCCATCAGGAGTTACTCTGTCCCATCCTAATCAGGAGTTACCCTGCCTCTCCTCGATCAGGAGTTACTCTGTGCCATCTTCATCAGGAGTTACTCTGTCCCGTCTCCATCAGGAGTTACTCAGTCCCATCATCAGGAGTTACTCAGCTTCATTCCCAGCAGGACTCTGACCCATGTGCATTACAAGTTACTCTGCCCAATCTCCGTCAGGCATTACTCTCTCCCATCTCCATCAGGAGTTCCTCTGTTCCATCTGGATCAGGAGCTACTCTGACCTATCTCAATCAGAAATTACGCTCTTCCATCTGCATCAGGAGTTACTCTGTCCCACCTTATGGTGTTACTCTGTTCCATTTCCTCAGGTGTCACTATGTCCCATCTCCATCAGGAGTTACTCTGCCCCAACTTCATGAGTTACTCTGCCTCATTCCCACCAGGAGTTACTCTGTCCCATCACCAACAGGAGTTTCTCTCTGCCATCCTAATTCGGAGTTACTCTCCCATCTCCATCAGGAGTTACTCTGCCCATCTTCAGGAGTTACTCTGCCTCATTCCCACCAGGTGTTACCCTGTCTCATCCTAACCAGGAGTTACTCTGCCCCATTTCCATCAGGAGTTACTCTGTCCCATCTCCATCCAGAGTTACTCTGTCCCGTCTTTAGGACCATAAGACTTAGGAGGAGAAGGAGGCCATTCAGCCCATCGAGTCTACTCCACCACTCAATGATATCATGGCTGATCTGATAATCCTCAACTCCACTTTCCTGCCTTTTCCCCATATCCCTTGATTCCCTGAGTTACTCTGTTTCATCTCCATCAGGATTACTCTGCCTCATCTCCATCAGGAGTTACTCTGTCTCATCTCCATCGGCAGCTACTCTGCCTGACCTCCACAGGGTATTTTTCTCTGTCTGATCATCAGGAGTCACTCTATCCCATCTCCGTCAGGAGATATTCTGTCCAATCTCCATCAGGAGTTACTCTTTCCCATTCTCCATCAGACATTACTCTGTCCCATCTCCATCAGGAGTAACTCTGTTCCATATTCTGAAGTTACTCTGTCCCGTCTCCTTCAGGGGTTAGTCTGTCCCAGCACAAGCAGGAGTTAACCTGTCCTGTCTCCATCAGGAGTTACTCTGTCCCTCTCTATCAGGAGTTATTCTGTCCCATCTTCTGGCGTTACTGTGTCCCATTTCCATCAGGATTTACTCTGTCCCATCTTCAGAATATACTTTGTTGCATCTCCATCAGCAGCTGCACTGCCTCATCTCAATCTGGAATTACGATGTCCCATCTTCAGGAGTTACACTGCCTCATTCCCTTAGGAGTTACTCTGTCCCTTCCCAATCAGGAGTTACACTCCCATCTCCATCAGGAATTATTCTGTCCCATCTCCTTTAGGAGTTACTGTGTCCCATCTTCGGGAGTTACACTGCCCCATCTTCAGGAGTTACTCTGTCCCATCTCCATCAGGAATTACTCTATTCCATCTCCATCAGGAGTTACTCTTCCCACCTCCATCACGGATTACTCTGTCCCATCTATATGAGGAGTTACTCTGTGCCATCTTCATCAGGAGCTCCTCTGTTCCATCTTGATCAGGTGTTACTCTGATCCGATCTCCATCAATAGTTACTCTGCCTCTTGTCCGTGAGGAGTTTCTCTGTTTGCTCTTCATCAGGAGTTACTCTGTCCCATTTCCATCAGGACTAACTCTGTCCCATCTTCAGGAGATACTCTGTTTCATCTTCATCAGGATTACTCTGCCTCATCTCCCTCAGGAGTTACTCTGTCTCGTCTCCATCAGCAATTACTCTGCTTGACCTCTATCAGGAATTATTCTGTCCCACCTTAAGGAGTTACTCTGTACCACCTCCATCAGAAGTTACTCTGTCTCTCCTCCATCGGGAGTTACTCTGCCCCAAAACCAACAGGAGTTAGTGTGCCCCATCACAAATAGAAGTTAATCTGTCCTGTCTCCATCAGGGGTTAACCTGTCCCATCTTCTGGAGTTACTCTGTCCATCTCCATCAGTATTTACTCTGCCCCATCTTCGGGAATTATTCTTCCCATCTCCATCAGGAGTTACTCTGCTCCATCTCCATCAGGGATTACTCTGTCCCATCTCCATCAGGTGTTACTCTGTCCCATCACCAACATGAGTAACTCTACCTCATCTCCATTAGGAGTTACTCTGTCCCATCTGCATCAGGAGTTACTCTCTCCCATCTTATGGTGTTACTCTGACCTATCTCCATTAGGTGTCACTATGTCCTATCTCCATCAGGAGTTACTCTGCCATCTCCATCCAGAATTACTCTGTCCCATCTCCATCAGGAGTTATTCTGCCTCATCTGAATCTTCTTTTCAACTGGAGCTGAGATCCTATTTCTCTGTTCTTCCATCATATTTTCTGATATTCTTCCAAATACTCACCCAGTTCTCTTTAAATGCTGTTATTGTCTCATCCTCAGTTTTCACTTGTGACAAACTTTTCCATGTGGGAATACATTCTGTTCCTTCTAACTTTCCCATACTTCTAGTTATAGTCCTGAGTCTATTCCAATTTGCCAAATGGTGCAAACAATGTTGAGGAAAAATGCGATGAAGAAGTAAATAACAGTTATTTGGAATCCACAGAGATACTCTGCATGAACAAAACATATGAGCACTACAATCTCAGCACATTGTGCATTGACCCTTGAATGAAATGATTCAGTCTTCACTAAACAATTGTACATTGTAGTCTTAAAGGGACATGCTTCTACTCTTTTTAGTGGGATAATATGTTTATGTAATATTTCAATCTTTATAATAACTGTAACTTGCATTTATATAGTGCTTGTGCTATGGGTCAGAAGCTCTAGGACTAGGACATCAAGGCTGCAAACAACCTGGTGCAGCATGAAACATTGGCTGTGATGTGGAATTAAATCATTGGCGAGTTTATGGTGGGTCCAAAGATTATAACTTCAAATTTTCTAATGCTTAACTGAGGATAATTGTGGTTTATCCAAGGCTGACTGTTGGACAAGCAATCCCACAACACAGGGGCAGTAGAAGAATTGAACTGGGTTAGTGAAGAGGAGGAGCTTTTTTAAAAAATTTATTCACAGGATGCAGTCATCAATGGCTAGGCCAGCATTTAATGCCCATCCCTAATTGCCCTTGAGAAGGTACTGGTGAGCTGCCTTCTTGAACCACTGCAGTCCATGTGGTGTAGGTATACCCACAGTCCTATTAGGTAGGGAGTTTGAGGATTTTGACCCAGTGACAGTGAAGGAACTGCGATATATTTCCAAGTCAGGATGGTGAGTGACTTGATGGGGAACTCCAGGAGGTGATGTTCCCATCTATCTGCTGCCCTTATGCTTCTAGATGGTATTGGTCGTGGATTTGGAAGGTGCTGTCTAAGGAGCCTTGGTGAATTCCTGCAGTGCATCTTGTAGATGATACACACTGTTGCTACTGTGCATTGGTGGTGGAGGAAGTGAATGTTTGTGGATGGGATGCCAATCAAGCGGGCTGCTTTGTCCTGGACGGTGTCAAGCTTCTTGAGCGTTGTTGGAGCTGCATTCATTCAGGCAACTGGAGAGTATTCTATCACACTCCTGACTTGTGCCTTGTAGATTGTGGACAGGTTTTTGGGAGTCAGAAGGTGAGTTACTTGCTGCAAGATTCTTAGCCTCTGACCTGTTCTTGTAGCCACAGTATTTATACAGCTAGTCCAGTTCAGTTTCTGGTCAATGGTAACCTCCAGGATGTTGATAGCTGAGTGGTTATCAGAAGAAGCCTTGGCAAATTACTGCAGTGCTTCCTGTAGATCGTACACATAGCAGCAACAGAACACCAGTTTATGGAGAGAGTAGAAGCTTCAGCTCGTAATAAATATCCATGAATGGTTATATAAATAGAATGGGCAATTGGAAGTGAATACTTTAGTGAATAATGAATACTTGAGAGTGATGCTCTAGAGAATAATAGACCCTTTGGCGTGGTTACTTGGGAGTATAACTGAGGGGTGAGTCCCCTCCTGTCAACACTATGCAGGTATTATTGTACACCATTTTATAAAATATGTTGCTGACACCAAGATACTGCCAGCTGACTGTGATAATGGAGATCAACAGCACTCAAAGCATCGAGATAAATGAAATTGGTTGACTAAGGAATAGCCAGTGGGTTTTAGTTTGGTGACGTGTGTTGAAAGTAGAAAGAACAAATGTGTGCAGGAGAAAAAAAGCAATTATTAACAGAAGTGGTGAAATTATGGAAACGAATGTAAGTGTGATCATTGGCCTCTCATTAAAATGTCCATCCATCGTAAAGCTGCAACTAATGATGCTGATCATAAACTGATAGGAAAAGGAAATGGACTATTAGTGAAACTAGGTGATTATAGTTTGTGTGCATTGCTATTGAGGCAGTTTTTTGAATATTGTGCATTGCTTTGGATACCTGACCTTTTAAAGGACATTGATGCATTAGAGAGGGTTCAGGGAAATACAATTAGGACAATTCTAGGACTTGATGAATAACAAAGGAACATACAAAGAGACATTGTGTGTTAAGCTCCGTGTTATAATTGTCGTACGGTAATGTGACTCACGGCCTTACTCCCTCCAGATACATATGTACACAAGCGAAGAGGGCATGCCTCCACCGCGCTGAGTAAATTTAACATCATTACAATTATGCAGTACTTCCTTGAGCTTTTTTTTTCCTGGTTGATGCTCTGCAAGAAATCCTTCTATTAAGAGCTTCGACCTCACTGAAGAAAATCATTCTATCAAGCAGGCTCTGGTCAGAAATCGTGTAAGTGGAAAACCCCCTTGACTCAAAACTAATCAGCCGCAGAGTTGGATTATGTTAGAAAAAACACTTGTGCAGGCCTTATGAGGTTTTGGCACACTGCACCCTAAAGAAACCACCAGAAAGAATACAGACTGATTGATGGGAAACCAGCACCCTGAAAGGCGTGCACCTCAATTAAATACCACCAGGTCTGTGATAACTGGATAAGCACAAGTAGCTTCTTAAACATGACGGTGCCCTGTCTATCATTGTCCTGAGCCCACAAGAACATGAGAATTGCTAGTTAGTCCACCTAATGGAGACAAGTTGATTTACCATTAAGAAATAATCTTAGGTCCTCTATCATTGTAGGTCTTAGAGAAGGTGAATCTAGAAAACTAATTACAGTTAAATTATGAGGGTTAAATAAGGGGACACAGGTTAGAACTGGCCAAAAACAAACAGAATTAAATTATGGAAATATGATTTTTAAGTTTTTGGCTATCAGGTTTGCTTTGTCCAGCAAACGCTTAGCTGTACCCTTGATATTAATGCATTAGTTGGTGCTTGAAACAATACAGGCAGAGGGACTGATTAACTGAACAAACACTGGTAGTTCAAAACAAAAACAAAAACAAAAATACCTGGAAAAACTCAGCAGGTCTGACAGCATCTGCGGAGAGGAGCACAGTTAACACGAATGACCCTTCAACAGAACTAAGTAAAAATAGAAGAGAGGTGAAATATAAGCTGGTTTAAGGGGGGGTGGGACAAGAAGAGCAGGATAGAGGGCCAGTGATAGGTGGAGATAACCAAAAGATGTCACAGACAAAAGCACAAAGAGGTGTTGAAGCTGGTGATATTATCTAAGGAACGTGCTAATTAAGGATAGAAAGCAGGACAAACAAGGTACAGATAGCCCTAGTGGGGGTGGGGTGGGGTGAAGGAATCAAAAAAGGCTAAAAGGTAGAGATAAAACAATGAATGGAAATACATTTAAAAATAGTGGAAGTAGGAGGGAAAAGAAAAATCTATATAAATTATTGGAAAAAAAGGAGGGGGGAATTGGAAAGGGGGTGGGGATGGAGTAGAGAGTTCATGATCTAAAATTGTTGAATTCAATATTCAGTCCGGAAGGCTGTAAAGTGCCTAGTCGGAAGATGAGGTGCTGTTCCTCCAGCTTCACTGGAACATTGCAGCAAGCCAAGGACGGACATGTGGGCATGAGAGCAGAGTGGAGTGTTGAAATTGCAAGCGACAGGGAGGTTTGGGTCATGCTTGCGGACAGACCAAAGGTGTTCTGGAAAGCGGTCACCCAGTCTGTGTTTGGTCTCTCCAATGTAGAGGAAACCGCATTGGGAGCAGCGAATGCAGTAGACTAAGTTGAGGGAAGTTCAATTGAAATGCTGCTTCACTTGAAAGGAGTGTTTGGGCCCTTGGACGGTGAGGAGAGGGGAAGTAAAGGGGTAGGTGTTGCACCTTCTGCGGTTGCATGGGAAGGTGCCGTGGGAGGGGGTTGAGGTGTAGAGGGTGATGGAGGAGTGGACCAGGGTGTCCCGGAGGGAACGATCCCTATGGAATGCCGCCGGGGGGGTGAAGGGAAGATGTGTTTGGTGGTGGCATCATGCTGGAGTTGGCAGAAATGGTGGAGGATGATCCTTTGAATGTGGAGGCTGGTGGGGTGATAAGTGAGGACAAGGGCGACCCTATCATGTTTCTGGGAGGGAGAAGAAGGTGTGAGGGCGGATGTGAGGGAGATGGGCCGGACACGGTTGAGGGCCCTGTCAACCACCGTGGGTGGAAAACCTCGATTAAGGAAGAAGGAGGACATGTCAGAGGAACTGTTTTTGAAAGTGGCATCATCAGAACAGATGCGACGGAGGCGAAGGAACTGAGAGAATGGGATGGAGCCCTTACAGGAAGCGGGTTGTGAGGAGCTGTTGTCGAGGTAGCTGTGGGAGTCGGTAGGCTTGTAATGGATATTGGTGGACAGTCTATCACCGGATATTGAGACAGAGAGGTCAAGGAAGGGAAGGGAAGTGTCAGAGATGGACCATGTGAAAATGATGGAGGGTTAGAAATTGGAAGCAAAATTAATAAATTTTTCCAGGTCCAGACGAGAGCATGAAGCAGCACCGAAGTAATCATCGATGTACCGGAGAAAGAGCTGTGGGAGGGGGCTGGAGTAGGACTGGAACAAGGAATGTTCCACATACCCCATAAAGAGACAGGCATAGCTGGGGCCCATGCGGGTACCCATAGCCACACCTTTTATTTGGAGGAAGTGAGAGGAGTTTAAGGAGAAATTGTTCAGTGTGAGAACAAGTTCAGCCAGATGGAGGAGAGTAGTGGTGGATGGGGATTGTTCTGTTTGAGGAAGAAGCGGAGAGCCATCAGATCATCCTGGTGGGGGATGGAGGTGTAGAGGGATAGGACGTCCATGGTGAAGAGGAGGCGGTTGGGGCCAGGGAACTGGAAATTGTTGATATGATGTAGGGTGTCAGAGGAATCATGGATGTAGGTGGGAAGGGACTGGACAAGGGGAGAGAGAATGGAGTCAAGATAGCAAGAAATTAGTTCTGTGGGGCAGGAACAGGCTGACACGATCGGTCTGCCGGGACAGTTCTGTTTGTGTATTTTGGGTAGGAGGTAGAAGCAGGCCGTCTGAGGTTGGGAGACTATCAGGTTGGAAGCTGTGGAAGGAAGATCTTCAGAGGAGATGAGGTCAGTAACAGTCCTGGAAACAATGGCATGATGTTCAGTGGTGGGATCATGGTCCAGGGGGAGGTAGGAGGAAGTGTCTGCGAGTTGACGCTCAGCCTCTGCGAGGTAGAGGTCAGTGCACCAGACAACAACAGCACCACCCTTGCCAGCGGGTTTGATGACAATGTCAGGGTTGGACCTGAGAGAACGGAGTGCAGCAAGCTCAGAGATAGACAGGTTAGAATGGTTGAGAGGAGCAGAGAAATTGAGACACCTAATGTCACGCCGACAGTTCTCAATGAAAAGATCAAGAGAAGGTAAGAATCCAGAGGGAGGGGTCCAGGTGGAGGGAGAATATTGGAGGTGGGTAAAAGGATCCATTGAACGGGGAGAGGACTTCTGCCCAAAGAAGTGAGCACGGAGACGAAGGCAGCGGAAGAAGAGTTCAGCATCGTGCCGAGCCCGAAATTCATTGAGATGAGGGCGTAAGGATATGAAACTAAGTTCTTTGCTGAGCACTCAACGTTCAGCGTCAGAGAGCGGTAGGTCAGGGGATATAGTGAATACACGGCCGGGGCTGGGATTGGAAGACAGGATGAGGACAGAGGGACAGGCAGGGGTGGAGGGTCCTGGATGGGTGTTGGTGTGGATGAGTTGTTGGAGCTTGCGTTCCTTTGAACCTGAAAGAAAGAGCAAAGTTTCTTGTTGAGGTGTCGGATGAGACGAAGAATAAAATGAAACTGGGGGCACGCGCAGCTTTGAAAAAGGGTGCGGCGGTGCTGCTGGAGGGACAGGTCGAGTGTGTTCATATGGCGGTGCATGGCACTGAGTGTGGATCTCAGAATGTGATAAGAACAGCAGTCCGAGGACTGCAAAACTCTGTCGCAAACAGTCTATGGTGGCAGCAGACATGGGTGACTGGACTTTGTAGACATCCATCCACTTGGAATGGGCGTCTATTAGTAAAAGGAGCATCACAAAGTCGACGTGAAACACCCATGGCCACCCCAGCCATTCCCAGGGGTGCAATGGAGCTAAGGGGTGGTAGTTTATGTGTCTGCTGACAGTGAAGACAACTTTTGACTAGAGTTTCAATGTCCGTGTCCATCCCTGGCCACCACAAGTAGCTGCGTGTGAGCATCTTCATCCTACTAATGCCAGGGTCAGCGCTATGTAATTCAGCCAGTAATGGCCTTCGCCCTCTCGGGGGCACGATAACCCTTGCTCCCCCAGAGCTATATGCCGTCCTGGCAGGTGAGCTCATATCTGCAATTGAAATAGGGCTTCATGTCACCAGACTTTGGCTTGCCTGACCATCCATTCAAGACCTGGAATTCTCTACCTCAAAGAGTTGTGGCGGCTAGATCACTGGAAGTATTTAAAGAGGAGGTAGATAGATTTTTGAAGTATCGGGGAGTTGAGGGCTATGAGGAGCTGGCATGAAAGAGGAGTTGAGGCCTGGGACGGATCAGCCATTATCTTATTGAATGGTGGGGTGGGGCTTGAGGGGCTGAATGGTCTACTCCTGCTCCTATTTCTTAGGTTCATTTGACAGCGCCGCATTATGTGACCATTGGCAGTGGCAGAAAAAGCATTTGATATTTCTGAACTGTCGATCGCCTGCAGGCTGCCTGGATGTATTTCTCTCATTAATGTTGTGGGTTTTCACTGTAGTACTGTTGATCTTCAATGGTCTGTACATAGTGGGCGTTCCCTGCCTTTCTGCGGAGTCCAACGTTTTTGCGCCTTTTGTTACCGGCCCTTCCTGCCCTAAAAGATGGACGGCACCATTTTGTGTATCTTTTATTGCCTCCAAGTCTCTAACAGCCTCTCCATGGCTGTTGCCAATTCTAATGCCTTACTGAAGTCCAGATTAGTTTCAGATAGCAATCGCTTTTAAATAGCATCATCCCCGATTCCGCAGATCAATTGATCTCTCGACATGTCATTAATTGAAGTTCCGAACTCACTATATTCTGTTAATTCCTTTAAAGCAGCCACATAGCCAGTTATTGTCTCTCCTGGAAGCCTATTCCTCGAATTGAATTTAAAACACTGCACAGTGACTGAGGGCTTTGGCTTCAGGTGGTTTTTTCCCACTTGTGGACAAAAGAATCACCCTCTTCTTGTCCTCCCCTGTGATGTCATGAGTGGTAAAGAAGAACGCTAGGCGTTCAACATAATGAGACCAGTCTTCAGAAATGGGTCAAATGGTTCAAGATGCCCAAACCGCTGCATACGGTTTCAAACAGCTTTCAAGGTAGTGGCGGAGTAACATAGCTGGCCAACCACAGCTTTTTTGATTGCTGTCAATTGATCCGGTTTATCCTCGTCGCCAGTTTTATGTTTTTGATTATCAGGTTCGCTTTGTCTGGCAAACGCTAGCTGTGTCCTTGATATTAACACATTAGTCGGTGCTTGAAACAATACAGGCAGAGAGACCGATTAACTGAACAAACACTGGTGGTTCATTGGAACTAAGTGCAGAGCACTAACACCAGGGCGAGAATTTTCTCCCCACCCGGGGTGTGGTGGGGTTGTGCGGGAGCGGGTGCGGGCATGCGCTGCCCCTGCTCGCCAAGCTGAAGATTCTGCCCCATGTGAGCTTCTTCAATCACCTCTGGCTCTAGACTTACAGTTATGTAAGAAGCTGCTGTGTGGCGATTGGTCAATACAGTCACATGGTCAACTAACTACATTCTCTTAAAGATACATAGCATTCCACTTTACCACAGTGATTCAATACATGAAATGGACTGCCACATGGAGTAGCAGATGCAAAACCCCTAGAATTATTGATGGGCCTGTTCTGTGCTGCAATAGCAGGACTTTAGGGTAATTTATGCTTCCTTGCTTTTTTATTCACTGATAAGATGTGGGCATCGCTAAGGCCAACATTTATTGCCTATCCCTTGACACAGTGATGGTCAGCTGCCTTCTTGAACCACTGCAATCCATGTGTGTAGGTAGAGGTGGTTCGAAATTTTTGACCCAGCAATAATGAAGGAACGGCAATATACTTCCAAGTCGGGATGGTGTGTTACATGGAAGGAAACTTGCAGGTGGTGGTTTTCCCATGCACCTGCTACTCTTATTCTTCTAGATGGTAGAGTTTGCAGATTTGGGAGGCGTTATCAAAAAATAAAGGATGTGCCAGGATAACACGCACAATAGAACCACTAACGTACAAGCAAGGTTCCACCCGTACGATTTTCCTGGTGGCCAGACGTTCTGCTGGAAACAGCTGACAATCTCATGGATATATGCTAATTGGGGTTAGATGACAATTTTGTTATGCCTGTCAGATATTGGTAGTTCCTGCTCCGCCTATCACACCTTGGCGGTAGAAGTTGTGAGGCGGTCATTTTGTGTGTCCATTAAAGAGATCCTTGGATTCAGTCGGGAGAAACTGGAAGCAGGTTTGGCACACATTTTGATACCAGTGACTTGTGAGTTTTAAGCCTTAAAAGCTTCATATGACTTTGCTGCTGCTAAAAGTTTCCCTGTTGCTCTAATTGTTTCTTTGTTTAATTCTGATGCTCCCAGCCCTCCCCTTTAAGGTACAGCAGCACCTCCTTCACATTCAGCCACCCTGCCTCCAGATTGTCAATAGGGAGCATATTTCACACTGGTCGCTCATTGAAGTGAACTCAAACTAAGCCCAAACAGACAGGCTCAGCACATGCAATGCCTGCCTGACTCATGTCCCACCTGAAAAACTCCCACCCCAATAGGTTTAAACTGTTTTGATTAAGAAGTTTCAAAGAAGATGAACATGAGTCATTAAGCAGAGCAGATGAGTAAGTCTTTATTGAGCCACTTTGAAGTGCGTAGCTGTACTTAACAGGGCTACCTGTTATATGCAAGATGCAATGGAAATCACAAAACAAAAGGATGTATGAATAATACAGATGGAAACCCCATAATTTAGATGTACCTACAAGGCTACAGAGATTCTAGTGTTAATATGCTTTAGTGAAGTCGACTTGCAAAATACAAAACAAAATTTAATTAACATTTTGCTACTTACCAAAATCAAAATATCATCTTGATTAATGTTCAGAGCTTGTCAAGGAATATGCCCCCAGCTGCCATGCTAGATCTGTGCTGTTCCCTGGTGTGAAGAATTGTTTGTATTTCAAATTCCTCAGATCCCTGAACTTTCTAAGGCCCATTTCAGAGTTTTCATATGATAGAATTGTCCCCTGCACTTTCCAATGCAGTGTATATTTAGAACCACATAAATCGTGGATCTGTGCCTGCCTAGGGTGGCCTGAATTAAGAGAAGATTGTAAAACTCAGATTCTTTCAATGACAATCTATGGATACCTGTTTTTTTATCCTCTCTGCGATTAATGCTGCTTTCGAAATCATACTCTCAGAAACAGCACCTTTGAAACTCTTGTAATTGTGTCAACACTCATTCGAAAGAGAAGCAGCTCCTTCCTAATTTTCATTTGGAGAGATTCAGTCATTTTTTTAAAACTCAAGGGGCTGTACATTTTCCCTTCAGGCTTTTAAAACCCAAAATATGACAGCGTCTGATCAGTACTATGTGTTTTATTGGTCGGCTGCTGGTCTTCTGTATCTGGTTGACCGCTCCATCTGCACGCAGAAGAACAACACTCGGAAGAACAACTTGCATTTATATAGCATCTTTAATGTATCAAAACGTCATGAGGTGTTTTACCAAAGTGTAATCAGTGAAGAAATTGATGCTGAGCTGAAGGAAGAAATATTAGGGCAAATGGCCAAAAGCTTGGTCAAGAAAGTAGGTTTTAGGGAGGGTCTTAAAGGAGGAGAGAGGTGGAGAGCTGGTGATGTTTAGGGAGGGAATTCCAGGGCTTGGGGCCTAGACAGTTGAAAGCACAGCACCTATGGAGGGTGGATTAAAATGGGGTTGCTCCAGAGGCCAGAATTGGAGGAACACCAAATTCTTGGAGGGTTGTAAGGCTAGAAGAAGATACAGAGATAGGAAGGGGTGAGGCCATGGAGGGATTTGAACACGATGAGAATTTTAAAATTAAAGTGTTGCTGCTGAGGCCAGCCAGGAAGCATTGGACATCTAGAGATACAAAAAGGATGGATCAGGTTTTCAGCAGCAGGTGAGCTGAGCAGAGGTGGAAGTAGATGGTCTTGGTGATGAAGAGGTTAGGAGTCAGAAGCTCAGCTTGAGGTCAGTTAGGAAGCAGAGTTTAAGAACAGTCTGATTGAGCCTGTAACCAGGGAGCAGGATGGAACCTGTAGCTAGGAAACACAGTTTTTGGTCTGAGCCCCTTGTTTACTTTTGAGAGAGGGGAAAGCAATCACCTTTAATCAGGGGCAAATATTGGAGTGGTTTGTGCTATATGATAATCAGGGACAGTCAGAAATTCAAGGTTGTTTGGACTCATTCGTTTAAAGAAAGGTGGGGTGTACATTGATGTACTGTAATAGTACATCCATTGCAAGGAGGGAGAGAGGGAGTGGAGCATATTGGACACTGGAGTGAAATGTTTATGGCAGTAACATGCAATTTGCAGAAACTCCTTTTGTAACTAACACTTGTACTAAGCCCCCATTGTTTGTTCCAGACAGGAATTCCAACCCTGGGCTGGAGTTAAAGTGGTCCAACCTGTGAGGATAAAGCAAGTGTACACCCCCCCAGGGGATAAGATTGTCCTTGAGAGCAGTTACAGGGCTGCCTTCACAGAGGATGCCTTCCGACGTATAGAACCACTGCGGGTTGCATCCAGCAAGTCTCAGAACCAAATAGCTTCAGTAACAGAGACGGACAATGCAACAAAGACCGAGAGCCCAGTAAGTACATGTTAATCCATTCTAACGTATATGGCCTTTGATATACTTTAGTAGCAAACACACCATAGATTTCCGGTTGGCTTAAGCTCAATTTTACATCATTCTTTGTGAGTGGATTCTAGCTCTGTTTACTTACTCAGTGAGGTTAATCAAAACTTTTAGCACAGGGTAGAAAATGGAATATAATCAAATATTGATTGTAATATAATATTTTTTATAATTATATTATAATATAATATAATCAAAAGTGTTGATGAGGGTAATGCATTTGATGTGGTCTCCATGGACTTTAGCAAGGCTTTTGATCAGGTCCATCATGGCAGACTGGTCAAGAAAGTAAGAGCCCATGGGATCCAAGGCAAAGTGGCACGTTGGATCCAAAATTGGCTGAGAGGCAGGAAGCAGAAGGTGATGGTAGAGGGATGGTTCTGTGACTGGAAATCTGTTTCCAGTGGCGTTCCGCAGGGCTCGGTGTTGGGGCCCTTGCTGTTTGTGGTGTACATAAATGATTTGGATTTAAATGTAGGGGATATGATCAAGAAGTTCGCGGATGACACGAAAATAGGTAGGGTGGTAAATAATGAGGAAGATAACCTTAAACTGCAGGAGGAAATCAATGGACTGGTCAGGTGGGCAGAGAAGTGGCAAATGGAATTCAACCCGGAAAAGTGTGAGGTAATGCACTTGGGGAGGGCCAACATGACAAGGGATTACACGATGAATGGCCGGACGCTGGAAAGTACTGAAGATCAGAGGGACCTTGTTGTGCATATCCACAGATCCCTAAGGTTGCAGGGCAGGTAGATAAGATGGTTAAGAAGGCACGTGGGATACTTTGCCTTTATTAGCCGAGGAATAGAATACAAGAGCAGGGAGGTTATGCTGGAACTGTATAAAACACTGCTTAGGCTACAACTGAAGCACTGAGTACAGTTCTGGTCACCACATTATAGGAAGGTGTGATTGCACTGGAGAGGGTGCAGAGGAGGTTTACCAGAATTCTGCCTGGGCTGGAGGGTCTGAGCTATGAGGAAAGATTGGATAGGCTGGGGTTGTTTTCCTTGGAGCAGCGAAGGCTGAGAGGGGACCTGATATAGGTGTATAAGATTATGAGGGGTATCAATGGGGTGGATAAGAAGGCCCTTTTTACATTAATGGAGGAGTCAATAACCATGGGGTGTAGATTTAAGGTAAGAGGTAGAAGGCTAAGAGGGGAGTTGAGAAATTTTTTCACTCAGAGGGTGATGGGAGTCTGGAACTCACTGCCTGAAAGGGTGGTTGAGTCAGAAACTCTCATAACATTTCAGAAGTATTTAGATATTCACTTGTGTTGCCATAGCCTCCAGGGCTATGGGCCAAGCGCTGGAAAATGAGATTAGTGTAGTCAGATCTTTGTTGACCAGCATGGACATGATGGGCCGAATGGCCTCCTTCTGTGCTGTAAACACCTATGAGTCTATCGAATTGTCTGCACGTTTTAAGCCTCACCCAAATTTATTTTCCATTGGAGGTGAATGAGGGGTAAAGCTGGAGGCCCATCACCCATTTACTCGGTCAGAAAAGTTGAAATTAGCTCCATAAATTCTTTAATTCAGTCCTTCCACACTGAGCATTTGAGCTTCTAGATTATGAATAGGCTGATGCTACAATGCATTACTGGGGGAGTGCTGCATTGTCAAAGGTGCAACATTACCAGTTGAAGTGGATTAGGGTAGCACTTGGCTGGGCAGTAATACTTAACTTTGGTACAATGATTTGTGGCTTTTCTGTGTCTTTAATCATTCAGAACCCATGAAAGTTTTGCTGCAAGCCCAGAGTATTGTGAATGCTAGGCCTTTTTAAAACCTAATGGCAGTACTGGACTTGTATACAGCCCAGTCAACTTGCAAGCTATACATGGGCTGAATCCCTATTTATATGTTTGAACAGGATCAAAGCATAGTTCAATTGAACAGGACCACTGGACTTGCAATGAGTGGAACAACAATGTTGGGCTTGTATAGTGTCTTTAACATAGTAAAATGTCCTGAAGTGCTTCATAGAGCCTAACCAGAAAAATAAATTAATACCAGAGATATTAGAGCAGATGGCCAAAAGCTTGGTCGAAGAAGTAGGTTTTATGGAGCATCTTAAAGGAGGAAGGCATGGTAGAGAGGTAGAGATGTGTAGGGAGGATATTCTGGAGCTTAGGACCAATGCAGCTGAAGGCATAGGCACCAGTGGTAGAGTGATGAAAATCAAGAATGTGCAAGAGGCCAGAATTGGAGGAGCTCAGGTATTCGAATGGTTATAAGGATGGAGGAGATTACAGACATAGGGAGGGGCAAGAGCATAGAAGGATTTGAAAACAAGAATGAGAATTTTAAAATTGAGACATTGCTGGGTTGGGAATCAATGTGGGTCAGCGAGGGCAGGGATGATAGGTGAATGGAATGAGTTAAGATACAAGCAGCAGAGGTTTGAATGAGCTCCAGTTTACCAAGGTGGAAGATGAGTGGCCAGTTAGAAGAGCAGTGGAATAGTCCAGTCAAGAGGTAACAAAGGCATGAGTGAGACTTTCAGTAGCAGATAAGCTGAGACAGAGACAGGCGATATACCTGTGTTCACTGAACTGTCAGACCTGCGGTAATTCACCGACAGGCTGCAAACTCACTGCTGCAAGCTGTACTCAAATGGACCCATTGCCTTAATCAGTATTGCATTGTTAAGTGCAGCATTGTCCATCTAATACCCTGAGCTGCAGGGGATTTACAGGAGTAATGAATGAAGGGAGAGTAGCTCCAGATACTGTCATCGCCTCATATGATAAAACTCCTGCTACACAGTGCTGTGATAGAGGCTGGATGTTGCTCGAATAGAGCATCTCACCACCTGCCGCTTTATTTACCTTGTCCTGCATCCTTCAGCTTAAAACGTTTTGCGCAGCAGCTTCTGGAAGTGCAAGCTGATAGTATTGTGCCGAGAGCAATCTATCTCCTTAACCAATGAGATTTAAGGATTGAGCAAAAAACAGAGAAAGGACAGAGAAGGAGGTGAATTAAAGCCAAATCAGGTACAAAAAGAGGAATAAAGAGAAAGAAAGATTGAGGTAGAAAAGAGAAGAATAAAAGATAAGAAAACATTTTATAATTTAAAATTTGACATCTTTACAACCCCAGTGAGCAATTTACCACTTGAAGAAAATGTTCAGATTGTTCAGTTTCTAGACCAGAAATTTTGATTGGCTTTGTATTAACAAGGTACTTACGCTGTTAACTACCAGATGTAACTTTCTGTGACAAGTTTAATGGGTAGTTAATGTGAAATTCCAACATTTAAACAGATTTAATCTTTCAAAGGAAATATATTCCAGGAGTTAGATTGGCATCAGCAGGCACATTCAGCCATAGCAACTGTCAGTGAGGCCTGTCACAGAAAAAGCCTTGGCAAAAAGCACTCATACAAATTGACTCAGGCAGCAGGTTTGGATCTCTCAGCATTTCACGATGCAACTAATGAGCCATCCTGACAACAGGATGTGGATTACGCTGCTGACACTTAATCTTTTCAAAGGCTGAAATGCTAAAATTGTGCATTCTCAATCAATAGACATCATTTTAAGATCCTATAAAAAGCAACCACTCGCTGCGACAGCAGGCAGACAGCTATCAGCACAACATTTAGTTATACAGAATACCTGAGCGCAAGGTTTGACTGATATTAATTTCAGGGCTTTTGTTTTATAGGTTTCTCCCTCACCTCCCTCTCTTACTAATCTAAATGGCTATTCCTCACATGGGTGGGATTACAGTGGAGAATGAGAGAATAGGCCCCATTGGCCTGGTCAGGACATTCCGGCCCACCAGAACTAAGCACTGGCCATTCCATCCCAGTCCACATTCAAATAGTCGTTGGGGGCCAGGCCTGAGGTCGCAGAGTTCTGGCCTCCAGTCCACCCCACTTACCACAAGGCCCACATCTAGAAGGCAATGGCAGTATGTCCCGGGAAGTGGAAGTCAATAGAAATAAAAACCAGGAAAGACATAAAAAAAGGCTGCAGATTTGCTATCACCTGTTTTACGCTATTTCAGAAGTCTACCTGTGTCACCTCCTCTGCGTGTATCGTTTCTGTGTGTGTGCCACCCCATACGTGTGTTGCTTCCTCTGCGTGCGCCTCCTGCTCTATGTGCTGACTCCTCCACATGTCACCTCCTGCATGTGTCACTCCCTGTGTTCATCTGGCATGTGACACCTCCTCCGTGTGCCTCTCCCTCTGCGTGTGTCACCCCAGTGGGAAGTAAAACAATGACAAGTTAATGAGGCCCAGGATTCGAAGTATCCCGGGCCTCACTTCTTCAGTCGCAAGTGAGTTAAATCAAGGCCTCATCTGCTTGTCCAACTGGATGTAAAAGATCCCATGGCAATTTTTCAATGAGGCAGATCATCTTGGTAATTTTTCTCACTGTTGTTTTGTGGGAATTGCTGGTTACAAAACAGCAATGCCTGCGCTTCCAAAGTGATTTATTGGCTCTGAAGGGCTTTGGGATTTCCTGAGGGTGTGAAAATACTGTGGAACTGCTGCAAGAAAATACTTGCCTCACTTTCTTTAACTCTTTCTGATTTATGCTAAGGAGCCGGTGGTGAAGACAAAGTTATCACCATCATCAAATTCGTCAGCGGTGTTCCAGAGTCGTTCCCGTGTGCTGAACATATAAACCCAGTCACAGCCTCCTCTTCCAAGGAGCTGGTCCCACTGCTGAAGTAGTCCCAGACTAAAGGCAGCTGCTTTAAATCCACCACAACAAACTATGCAAAACAAACCTTGGAGAAACGGAATGCTGGCGTTTGAAGTGACCCTCACCTGGATGTTTGTCTGCAATTGCCTGATAAATACTTGGCCTTGTACAGTAGATGATAAACCGAACGGTACTTGAACAAACCTCCATTTAATGTGTGTATGCCTCATCTGCATGTTGGGTAAGGATAGATTGTTTAATTGCGCACCAGAGACTTGGACAACAAGCAATAGGTCGGGCAATAAAAGCTGAAAGAAAACTAACGTGTGTGAGTTTTTCTGCTGCTGTTGCTGTGCCTGCTGCAAGGAGCCGCTCCTCTATTCAAACCAGGAGAACCCCTTTTCAAAGGAGGGAGATCTCCTCTGCCCGGATACCGTTCAAATTAGGAACGCACCTTGAATTCACAAGAGAGTCATCCCCTCCAGGTGAAGAGAAGATCTGTCTTTGTAAGTCATAGGCTGTGCCTTACAGTTCCCGGATTGTCGTTTGCTTCCCTCTTAAAGGGCCCCAATTTTAATAATTGCTTTGAGTGTGTTTGAAACAGTACAGTGTGTTGATATAATTGTGTCACAATGATGGGAGAGTATACTGGAACCAGTCAGATAAATAGACATACTCTTTTCAGACATGTTTACACCTGTATTATGGTACTAAAGGCTGAGTTTCATAGAGAGATTTAAAGTACTAGAGGGGTGGGCTTTGATGATTGAGTTTCTATATGAGAGGAACAAAACTTGACTGGAGATTGAGCATACTAGAGAGGTTGACTTTAATGAGGGGTATGAGCTGTGAGTTAGAGTGCTTGAGAGATGGGCTTCATTGGTGGGTTAATGTCCTAGAGGAATAAGGTTCAATGGGAGATAATGTACCTGAGGGGTAGACTTCAATGGAAGAGTTAGGTTATGAGAGGAATTGGTTTGGTCAGAGTGTTAGGGAATTACAATGATGGGCTTCAATGGGAGAGTCAGGGTACTAGAGGGATGGGTGTTTTTGTTAATTTAGTTTATTGTTTTGACTCAAAAGAGTTACTAGAGAGATGGGCATCAATAGGTTGTTTGGCTTTAATTATCTTTGACTTTCCATTTGAACCTCATCAATGTTTTATCTCTAGCACCTGACATTATAACCAATCCTGGCTCTTTCCCTCCAGGATCACATGCCTCACCAATAGGAGTTGGAAGGCAACGCACAGAAATAGTGAATTCAAACATGTTGATGTGAGACTTCAGTAAAGATAATGGTCCTAAAAGGTAACTATCTTCACATCAGATCCAAAGCACAATCAGGGCTAGATTTGGGATTGGGCGGGGGTTTATTAGGGTTGGGGCTTAGGAGGATTTGTGGCCTTTGTTAAGGTTTGGGGTTGGGGGTTTATTGGCATTAGGGAAGTTTGTTTGCATTGGGGAGTTGGCAGGTTTGTTGGGAATGGGACGGTTGGGGTTAAGGATGGTTTGTTGGAGTTGGTGTGTATTGAGGTTTGGAGGGTTTGTAGTTGTAGTTGGGTTGCAGGGAGATGTTTGGAAGGATGGGAGGGTTTATTTGACTTACATAAAATTGCAGAGGATATACGGCACAGAAACAGGCCATTTGGCCCAACCAGCCAATGCCGGGTTGGAGTTTTTGTTAGGGTTGGTGGGTATCTGGTTACGCTTAGGATGGTAGTTACGCAAGGCAGCAGGGGCCGTGCCTGCCAACGGGAGGGCTGGTGAAAATCTCATGCTGCCTACTTACAGGAAGGCCCACCATATTAAGTGCCAGTCAGACCTTCCCCGGGGTCAAGAACCCAGGGGCGGCAGTCCCGCCCGCCAAGAGTTGCCAGCCAATTCATTGGTCAGCAGTGCCACTGGGGAGGAGGTGGCTGCAGCCAGTACTACACCAACCCCCTACCTCCCTGAGGTCTTGGATTGCCATGGACCCAGGCACAGGTGAATGATGGCGGGAGGGGGGATTGCGAAGGGGGGTCGGCAGCAAGGGCAGAGGATGGCTCTCTGAGATGTGTCTGCCCACCTCCCCAACCCTGGATCTCTCGATCAGGCACTGAATGCTTGACAATGTGGGACAACCTCTGGAAGCCCACAAGAAACCCCGACAGGGTTTGCTTTTCGGGCTTCCTGCATGGCGAGTTCTCCATCCTCCGCTGAGCTAATACCAGGGAAGGTGGTATGAGGCCCTTAAGTGGGCCAAACACTGGCCTTCAGCCACGGACTTAATCAAGTCAGAGGCGGGGAGGCAGCTGGGTACCGCCGTCCTCCGCCTGATTAAATGTTCGTCCAGCACCAAACTCTCCACAGGGGATGGTGTTAAATTCTGTCCTGGGTATTTACGCTGGGGTTACACATTCTGGAGACGGATACTTCTTCCATCCTTCTCCTTTCAGGATAATATCAGGACAAGAGACGGGACTGATGTGACGGTGTCCCCTGACAGAATTCCTGCCTGTGTTTTTCCCGGGTTAACATGGTGGAAGTGGGAGACATCAAATTGTTGAAAAGTCAGTTAACCTACGCCAACCCGCATGAAATGCTAAGATGCCTAACAGCACCGGCCATTTGGGGAAAGGGCTGTTTTTTTTTATTGTATGAAACATGTTTGCCCCAGGAGCTGGCCCTCCACTCCGGCAACAACTTGCATTTATAACGCACCTTTAACGAAGTAAAAGCACCCCAAGCCATTTCAAAGTAGTGTTATATTACTTACAGATATTAAGACACGTGACCAAAATTTAATTAGAAAAGTAGATTTTAAGGCATGTCTTAAAAGAGGGACAGAGGTGGAGAGATCTAGAGAGGGAATTCCAGAGCTTAAAACCTTAGCAGCTGATGGCATAGCTGCCAATGACAGAGTGCAGGAAATCTGGGATTCGCAAGAGGCCAGAATTGGAGGAGTGCAGAAAGCTTGGAGGGTCGTAGGGCTGGAGGATGTTACAGAGTCGAGGACGGGGCGAGACCATGGAAGGATTTAACAACCTAAGAAATAAGAATAGGAGTAGGCCATTCAGCCTTGTGCACCTGTTCCACCATTCAACTCCACTTTCCTGATGATCCCCATAACCCTTAATTTCCTTAGCACCTACAAATCTTATGGACCTCTGTCTTGAATATGCTCAACCACTGAGCAGCCACAGCTCTCTGGGGTACAGAATTCCAAAGGATCACAACCCTTTGAGTGAACAAATTTTTCCTCATGTCAGTCTTAAATGGTTGATCCTTTATTCTAAGACAGTGACCCTTTGTTCTATGTTCCCTGGCCAAGCAAGTATTTTCTCTGCATCTATCCTGCCAAGCCCCTTAAGAATTTTATATATTTTAATTAGATCACCTCTCATTCGTCTAAATTCCATGGAATATAGGCCCTGTCTACTCAATATTTCCTCATAGGACACTCCTTCATCCTAGGAACCAGTCTGGTGAACATTTGTTGCAATCCCTCGAGAGCAAATATGTCCTTCCTTAGGTAAGGAGTCCAAAACTGCACACAGTACTCCAGTTGTATTCTCACCAATGCCCTGTATAATGGTAGTAAGACTTATTGACCCTAACATTCCAATCCCTTTCTAACAAAAACTGATATACTATTTGCTTTCTTAATTGTTTGCGCTACCTGTATTTTAACTTCTGTGATTCATGGAAAAGGACACCCAGATCCCTCTAAATACAAACATTTTCCAAACTCTCACCATTCAAACCATATTCTGTTTTTTCCTATCTTTCCTACCCAAGTAGATAACTTCGCACTTTGCCACATTGCATTCCATCTGCCATGATTTTGCCCACTCACCCATCCTGTCTATATCCCTCAGCAGCTGCTTTGCATCCTCCTCACCACTTACTTTCCTACCTAACTTTGTATCATTAACAAATTTGGATACCTTACACTCAGCTTCCTCAATTAATTTATTAATATATAATATATAAATAGCTGAGGGCCAAGTACTGATCCTTGGGGTAACCTGCTAGTTACAACCTGCAAACCTGATAATGTCCTGTTCTTCCTACTCTTGATTCTCTGTCCATTCATCTCTGCAAAATCCTTGCTAATGTATTGTCCCAGTACCACAAGTCCTAATTTTCTGTCATAACATCTTATATGTCACCACATTAAATGCCTTTTGAAAATCGAATACATTACATCCACCGATTTCCCCCTTATCCATCCTATTAATTACATGCCCAAGAGCCTCTAACAGATTTGTAAAACATGATTGCCCTTTCACATATTTTTATACATCTGTATTGACTCTGCTTAATTATATAATTATCTTCTGAATTCCTTTTTACCAGATTACTAATAATGGATTCTAGCATTTTGCCTACTACTGATGTTAGGCTAACGGACATAAGATCCCTATTTTCTCTCTTCCTCCTTTCTTAAACAGCAGGGTTATGTTTGCTATCCACCAATCCTTGGGAACTGTTCTTGAATCTAAGGAATTTTGGAAGATCAAAACCAAGGCATCTGCTATCTCCACAGTTAACTCTTTTCAAACCGTAGGATGCAAGTATCAGGTCCAGGGATTCGTCACCACTTAGTCCCATTAATTTTTCCAGTACTATTTCTTTACTTATACTGATTTCTTTAGGTTCCTCATCCCTGCTAGACCCTTGGTTCCCCATTATTTATAGAATTTTTTTGTGTCTTCTGCTGTTAAGACAGATACAAAGTATTTGTTTAATGTCACTGCTATTTCCTTATTCCCCATTATAATTTCACCTGTCTCTGCCTCTAATGGGCCCATGTTTACTTTCACTAATCTCTTTCTGTTTACATACCAATAAAAACGTTTACAATCTGTTCTTCTGTAGTTACCAGTCTACTCTCATAGTCTCTTTTCTCTTTCATTATCAATTCCTTAGTCTGCCTTTGCTGAATTCTAAAATCCTCCCAATCCTTAGGCTTACTAAACGTTTTAGCAACATGATAAGCCCCTTCATTTGCCCTAACAGTACCTTGTTAGCTATGGTTGGACCTCTTTTTCTGTTGGTTATTATTTTGCGTTAAACAAATGTATATTTGTTGCAAACTATGTATTAATTCTGTAAATGCTAGCCATTGTCTGTCTTTTAATGTGGTTTCCCAATCTATCTTAGCCAACTTGCCTGGCATACTTACATAGTTCGCTTTGTTTGGAGTTTCAGACCCTTTCAGACTTAATCAAATCACTTTCAAACTCAATATAAAATTCAATCATATTATGGTCACTCTTCCCTCAAGGTTGCTTCATTACAAGGTTATTAATTAACCCCTTCTTATTGCACAATACTAGATCCAAAATAGCCTATCCTCCTAGTTGGGTCCTTGACTTACTGACCTAGAAAACTACACTGTATACATTCCATGAACTTAATCTCTAAACTATTGCTGCAAATTTGGTTTTCCCAATCTACATGAAGATTAAAGTTTCCCTGTGATTACTGTATTACCCTTGTTACATGTACCTTTAATTTCGTGATTTGTACTCTGCCTGACACTACAGATATTGATAGGGGCTAAAAACAGCAACTGCCAATATTTTCTACCTCTTCGTAACTTCACCCAAACTGACACTACTTTTTGATTTTCTGAGCTAAGATCCTTTCTCGCAACTGTCTTTATTCCATCCATTATTATCAGGGCTACCCTTCTCCTTTTCCATTTTGCTAATCATTTTTACAAGTTAACTATCCTGGATATTTAATTTTGGAACTGAGGTATTAATGGACTGGGAGTTAATCAAGGTCAGTGGGCATAGGGGTAATGTGTGAAAGGGACTTGGTATGAGTTAGGAGTCTCACACCTGTTCCAAGTTCTACAGGAAGCTTTTAGAATATTTTTTTAAATGTATAACTTCACCTCAAATTGACGACCCCTACTTAGACCATTCCTGGCACTCTTCACAGTCTAATTTCAATGAGGGAACCTAAAGTAGGAGTTAGACTGATATTTATGTAAAGGATCTAATGCCTGTTTTAGGAAGATGCCTGGAATGTCTTAAAAATGGCCTGATTGAATGTTGGGTCAGACATTTTTCAGGTATCCTTGGGTGGAGGATGTTGGTCCTGAACTAGTTTGTTTTACATCTGTAATATCTACCCCTGTGAAGGCAGATATCACCTTGCTCCTGACAAGCTATGAACCTCTGCCTTCTAGGGCTAGAAACTCTGGTTGGACATATTCTTGGAGGTTTCACCCTATGAATTGCCCTACATATACCTCTGCCCTTGTAGCTGGAAAGGCAAAGAACTTGCCAGGCCACCCTCTTAATATTCTACTTGTCGGTCACCACAAAGTTTTAGCTTTAACCAATTATCCCACATTCCTCACAAAGCAAAAATCTGCCTTTCTATGTGAGGTATAGGGTCTAGTGTATGCAGGGAAGAGTGACCATAATATGATAGAATTTTATGTTGAGTTTGAAAGTAATTTGATTAAATCCGGAAGGGTCTTAAATTCTAACCAAAGCGAACTATGTAAGTATGACGGGCAAGCTGGCTGAGATAGATTGGGAAACCACATTAAAAGACAGGCAATGGCTAGCATTTGGAGAATCAATACATAATTTGCAACAAATATACATTTGTTTAAGGCAAAAAAATAACCAACCGAGAAAGAGATCCACCATGGCTAACAAGGTAGTGTTAGGGCAAAGGAAGGGGCTTATCATGTTGGCAAAAGGTGTAGTAAGCCTGAGGATTGGGATGGTTTTAGAATTCAGCAAAGGCGCACTAAGAGATTGATAAAGAAAGAAAAAAGAGACTATGAGAGTAGACTAGTGAACAGTCTGCCCTTCTGACAGAAACTGGGCAGAAAGCCACTACACTGGCAGAATATTTTAGGCTAAAACCACTAACTGTTTATTACAGGAAATCAATGCAGACAGAAGGGAGCTATATAGGCAGACGAAAAATGATTAATGTAGAACAATCAATAGATAATCCCCTTGCGATGTTTTTTATGTTAAAGGGTTATATAAATGCAATTGTTGTATTTGACTTACACGAGTACATTAAATTGTTTCCAAACCAATTAAATGAATCATATTCAAAAGCAAATAAGTACTGTAGGTGCTGGAAATCTGAAATAAAAAGAGAAAATGTTGGCAATACTCAGCAGATTTGGCAGCATCTGTGGAGAGAGAAACAAGAGTTAATGTTTCAGGTCAATGACCTTTCATCAGAACTGGAAAAAATTAGAGGTGTAACAGGTTTATGCAACTGCAGAGGCAGGGAAAGAGGGTGGGGGAAGAACAAAAGGGAAGATCTGTGTTAGGGTGGAGGGCAGGAAAGATTAAATGACAAAAGGGATCACGGTGCAAGGCAAAAGGCGATGATAACGAGACAAATAAAGAGACAAAAGATGCATCTCGAGGAGATGTAAATGGGAATAGCAGAATCATTAATAGAATCTGCAGTCCGGAAAAATAGGAGCCATTGTTAAGATCTGAAATTGTTGAACTTAATGTTGAGTCCAAAAGGTTGTAAAGTATCTAATCAAAAGATGAGATGCTGTTTCTCAAGCTTATATTGAGCTTCATTTGAACGTTGCAGGAGGCCAAGGGCACAAAAGTTGGAACGGGAGTGTGGCTGTTGAATTAAAATGGCAAACACCTGGGAGCTCAGGATCATGCTTGCGGTCTGTTCCGGAAAGTGGTCACCCAATTTGTGTTTGCCCTCCCCAATGTAGGGGCCACCACATCATGAGCGGCGGATACAGTCCAACAAATTGAAAGAAGTACATGTAAATCACTGTTTCACCTGGAAGAAGCTTCTGGGGCCCTAGATGGTGGGAAGGGAGAAGGGGATGGAGCAGGTGTTGCACCTCCAGCACTTGCATGGAAGGGTGTGTGGGAAAGAATCTTAATACTTAGCAAAAACTTTTGAACATGCATTTGACAGTCAGCAAACCCAGTAGCTTGTTGACCCGACTGTACAAAACAGTAGAATATAAGTCAGAGGGAGTTGTCATTAAACTGTGCAGGGCTTGACTATCTCTGCTCTTCAAGAGTGTGCAGAGAAGAGCCAGGAGGTTGATTCCTAGTGTCAGGAGTTTGATTTATGAGGAAAGACCGAAGAAACTTGGGCTTTTCAGTCTGGAAAGATGTCTGTTCAGTGATGTTATAGAGCTTCGGAAGAATATAAAATGTTAATTTGGAATATTACTTTCATTTAAACTGCGTGAGTAGAACAAATGGGCACTAGTAAACAGAATGATATCAGGGGTTTTCAACAATGGGAACAAAGTCCATGTTGAATATTAGAGGAGAAAACTCTAAAAATTTTTTAAGGAACAACTAATGGGGTAAGGTGAAAGGTCCTTCTTATTGGGTGAATTAAAATGGAACAGCCTGGCCTTCCTCATCCGTAAGTATCTTGTGGAATTCATGTTAAAACCATTTCCTTAAGTAGTCACTATGCTGACTGACTGTTCCTACAATCTGGTTAATTCAATTCTATCACCAGTTTGTGGGAATTCAGCCAGTGAAATTCAAGGGCGGTGAAATGATGGTTCAGTAATTATAATGCTGAACCCTTGAGCATCAACATCCCTCACTAACCAGGGCTATTAGTTGTTTTATTCTAGACCAGTTTTGTCTAATACATTAGACACTAGCCACCTGTGACCAATTGGGATTCAAATGTGGGTAATTTCATTTCTGATTCACAAATTAAAATTGACTAATAGACCATTGTTGAATGTGAGATCTCAATATTCATACTCGCATGGTGTATGCATAGGAACATAACCTGTTGTGTGTTTGCTGGTAAAATGTTGAGGATAATCGGTATTTGAGAATGTTTTTTGATCATTGGGAGTGCTTCACTTCCTTAATCATTGAACAGTGGTAGATGTCTGCTATTAAATATACTGTCGACTCTTAACACTGGCCAGCTGGCTAGGAGTAGCTGCTGACTGTAATGTATGTACAGACAATAAAGGTGTTTGTTTTTAATGTACACCTCAAATTATCTCTGAGACAGTAGATATATTCAGCATGCAGCTTGAGTAGAGTGAAGATGCCAGAATGAGCTGTTACCAGTTGCTGTTGTACATGTGTCTGTTGCAGTCAGGTGCTTTGGAAAACCTCAGAGATTTGTTCTCTTAATCTGAAACATTGCAATTGAAAAAGATTAGCAGCAAAATCCAGAAACAAATAACTTACTGCAGCAGATGGGATCTCAGTGTGTGTCTGCTCAGCTTAAAAGGAAACTCCACTCTGCTGAAGCACATGGTCTCTCCTGGTTAAGGCTGTTCACCTGCAGTTGGTCAAAGTGCCTCCTGGACCTGGGATGAAGGGGAAAAGTATCAGCCACGGTTTCCACTCCCAATTGCTATCCAGTGGTAGCTGGAATAGTGACGTGAATTTGTGTGCAAGCTGGGTGTAGGTTGAATGATGAGCAGTTGTGATTCCCACCACAATCCTCCACCCCACCGCCCACCCACTCACCAGCTGTCCCATAGCTGAATAGATTGCCAATGTTCACTGTCCTGACTCAGACATGATGACAATGATTCTGGGTATTAAACAGCTGCCCTGCTCCCAGAAAACACTGAGCAAAGAGTATGACCCCACTGCCTGTGACTGATTTTGAGAGAATTGAAGATGCAAGCAAGGAAGCAGTACAGTTGGTCAACATGAAGCCTCTGCAGATACTAGAGGAGATTTGATAAAACATCAAACAAATATTCATCAGGTTTCAGGCAGCTGAGCTATCACGAAGGATTGAAGAGCCCCAAATTAATTACGCTGAAGAAAAGTAGGCTTTGCATGAGGGCTTGGGGAGTGAGGGAAATCATTATGCAAGCATATGGGTATCCTAATGGGACAGACAGCATTCCAACACAATGCAGTATTAATAAACAGTCAGCACAATGTACCTTGTCAATAGACAGCACAATGCACCCCAACTATAAAGGGACAGCACAATGCATCTTATCAATATACAGGCAGCATATTGCACCATCGATAAAGAAGCATACAATGCAATCTGTCAATAACTAGGCTGTAAAATGCACCATCGATAAACAGACAGCACAATGCACATTGTCAATAAACAGACAGCACAATGCATCATTGATAAACACGTAGCAGAATGCATCACCGATAAATAGGCACACAGTGTAACCTGTCAATAATGAAGCTGTTCAATGCACCATTGATAAACAGACAGTGTAATGCACCTTCTCAATAAAAAGCACAAAGCACCACCAATAAACAGGTGGCACAATGCACTCTGTCAATATAAAGGCAGCACATTGCACCATCAATAAAGAGACACACAGTGCAATCTGTCAATAACAAGGCTATACAATGCACCGTCGATAAACAGATGTCACAATACACCTTGTCGATAAAGAGCACAAAGCACTACCGATGAACAGACAGCACAATGCACCTTGTCAATAAACAGACAATGCATCATCAATAAATAGGCAACACATTGCACCATTGATAAATAGGCACACAGTGCAATCCATCAATAACGAGGCTGTACAATGCACCATTGATAAACAGACAACACAATGCACCTTGTCGATAAAGAGCACAATGCACCACCAACAAACAGGCAGCACATTGCACGTTCTCAATAAACAAACAGCACAATGCACCATCGATAAACAGGCAGCACAATACACCTTGTCAATAAACAGGCAGCACAACGTACCTTGTCAATAAACAGACAACAAAAGGCACCATTGAGAAACAGATTGCACAATGCACCATCAATAAACAGGCAGCACAATGCACCTTGTCAATAAACAGACAGCACAATGCACCATCGTTACACAGACAGCAAAAGACACCATTGATAAACAGATTGCACAGTGCACCATAAATAAACAGACAGCACAATGCACTCTGTGAAAAAGAGACTGTGCAATGCACCATCTATAAACAGATAGCACGATGAATTCTGTCAATAAACATTGGCAAAAAGCACCATCAGTGAACAGGCAGCACAATGCACGATCAATAAACAGACAGCACAATGTTGATTGGTCAAGGCATTGCCCTGAGGAATGCATCAGCAAATGGCTGTCACCATTGCATGAATCAGTATTCATTGACATTATGAACTTGCAGCTGAGTTGAGTTTTAATGACACCATGTATGCCCAAACAGATGGTGTTGCCATGGGATCCCCTCCAGGCCCAGCTCTAGCAAACATCTTTGTTAGGTTCTATGAGAAACTTGTCTTCGATGGAATGACACCTAACCTCCTACCTCTCGCATATTTTCGATATGTGACGTTCGCTATATTTAAATCTGCAGCTGCATGTAATAATTTCCTTACATGTTTTAACGGGCTCTATCCTGTGCTCAAATTCACCTTTGAAATGGAGCAGTCAAATGAACTCCCCTTCCTCGACGTACTAGTTGAGAAATCTGCCAGGGGATTCTGTCCCATGGTCTATCACAAGCCCACCTTCACTGGTCAATATATGCAATGGGATTCTTACGGCTCCACATGCTATAAGATTGGTCTTATCAGCAACTTTGTAAATTGAGTCTGAGCCATTTGCTAACCATGTAAGCTTGATGCTGGAATAGGGTGCGTCAAAGAAATCCTGCAGGATAATGACTACCCTGATCAGATCATTTCACGCTGTATATTGCATAAGCTCATGAATGGGCCAAAGGCCATCACTCTTGGCCCTGAGAAGTGCCCAGTCTACCTCAGATTACCCTGGAATGGCAGGGCATCTCACAAATTTGAGCAACAGGTGAAGCTAGCTGTTTCACGCTGCTAGTATTCACCACTAACAAGACGCTGCCGTCAAGCCAAAAAGACATTCTACCTATCACACAAATGAGTAATGTGGTGTATGAATTTCACTGCCTGTGTGATGCTAGGTATGTAAGCCGAATGTTCCAAAGCCTGACTGAGTGTAGCAAACAGCATGTCCCTGTCACTGATTTCAACAAGCAAGGTACAGACCATACCCAACCAGCCTATGCTTGCAAAACTCGAAATGTCCAGCCTTAGATGTGATTCCGCAATTGGACATTTGCTAAATAATCCTCAGTGTGCTAAGAATTACACTGACAACCAATTTAGATTGTCAGTCAGGCTCACAGTCTGGTGTATTTACGTGTACTGGAAGCTACATATATTAATACGCACGGCCCTGTTCTTTGCAGAGAGAAAGAACATGTACACACATTGTGCCTGTGTCATAAAAGCTGATTACAGCCACAAATTGCTTATGGGCATATTGAACTTTTTAAGGAAAACCTGTGTTTTTTAAAAGAAATACAAGCAAAGATATTGAGCAAAAGATGGCTAATAATGTAAAGTGACCATTTTCTGGAAAACTCCTATGTGGATTATACTGACAGACCTGTCCTGAGAGAACATGGACTGTCTCACCTGAAAAGGTATGGCCTTCTTCAAGCAGAGATACTTAAAAGGGAGATAGGAAAGACGCAAAAGACTGAACTTTAATCTCCTGTGGTTACAGAGACAAAAGACTGATTACCATGTCTCACCAGTCATCTAAAACCCATCTCCTGTTGATTTATATTTCAGAGTGTGTAAAATGGTCGGAGGTCAAAGAAAGCAGGCTCTAGGTGCAAGACATGGGTTTTTTTCCTTACAGGAATACATAGAGAAAAACGTGTTAAAAAGCTAGCTGCGGAGCAGTGCAGTGTGTGCTGGTGTGCTGGTGAGCTGTGTGTGTGAGAGCCCAAGAAGACCAACTAGTCATCCCTGCAGTTGCAGGCAAAGTCTCTTTCTGTTCCTGGAGGCAAGGCTCAACAGAAGCCACAATCTAAAAGGAAATAGTGCAGCTTCTTCAGCCAACCTTCAGAACCAAGTGCTTCCAAACCAACTGCTGAACTGACAAAGTCAGCTCTACCAGAATCACCCAACTTAATGGCCGCAACACTTCACCATCTACTCCTCACGGACAGGCCAAAGACTGATTCTTATATTGTCTTTAAATTTTTATTTGGGCTCTTAACTTCTCATTTCTGATCTATTAGTATGTGTCTTGCTTTTTTATTATTTTTCTTGGGTTTTAGTAACCAATAAACTTACTCTTTCCTTGACTCAAGAAAGCCTGGTTAAATTGACTCTTAAAAAAATACTTGGGAAAGGTATCCATGGGGGAAGGGATCCCTTTTAAATTAACCTTGTTGTGACCAGCCGAGAGGGTTGAATAAAGAGGAGCCAGCTCATTCATCCTCACCCAGGAACGTAACAAAATTGGGGTCCCGTTCATGAAGTTAACCAACTGGGGGAGCTCACCCAGGGACCGGTCATAACACCTGTTTCAGCTAAACAAAATAAGTGACAACCATTCGCTGACTCATTTATCAGGGCAATGCCTTGACCAATCAGAGTCAAGCTGCCTGGTTTAAATTTCAAACAATGCTTGGCAGTTAACTGTCAGTCACCATCACTTGTGTATTCTCCATGGCAATACCTCTATCAATCAGAGTCCACTGGCCAACTAGTCAGCTAATTAACTAATTATATCAGTATTCTTGCGCGTGTTCCTGATGAGTACAAGACGAAAAGCTTTGACATGTCACTTTTTTCAGCAATGCACAATGCCTTCTGCCAAAAACCAGGCAGCACGATGCACTCCAACAATAAAGAGACAGCAGAATGCAACATTAATAAACAGGCAGCACAATGCATCATCGATAAACAGGCATGCAATGCAATCTGTCAATAATGAGGCCGTACAATGTGTCATCGATAAACAGACAGCACACAGCACCATCAATAAACAGGCAGCACAATTCACTCTGTCACTGAACAGGCAGCACGATGTACTCTTTCAGTAAATATCAGCAAAAAGCACCATCAGTAAACAGGCAACACAATGCACTCTGTCAATAAACATCAGAAAAAGCACCAACAATAAACAGGCAGCACACTGCACCATCAATGAATAGACAACACAATGCACCATTGATAAACAGACAGCACAATGCACCATCGATAAACAGGCAGCACAATGCACCATCGATAACCAGACAGCACAATGCACCATCGATAACCAGACAGTAAAATGCACCATTAATAAACAGACAGCAAAATGCACCATTGATAAACAGACAGCAAAATGCACCATTGATAAACAGGCAGCACAATGCACCATTGATAAACAGGCAGCACAATGCACCATCGATAACCAGACAGCAAAATGCACTCTGTCAATAAACAGACAGCAAAATGCACCATTGATAAACAGACAGCAAAATGCACCATTGATAAACAGGCAGCACAATGCACCATCAATAACCAGACAGCAAAATGCACCATTGATAAACAGGCAGCACAATGCACAATCGATAAACAGGCAGCACAATGCACAATCGATAAACAGGCAACACAATGCACTCTGTCAATAAACAGGCAGCACAATGCACCATCATAAACAGGCAGCACGATGTACTCTGTCAGTAACAGGCAGCACAATGCACCATCATTAAACAGGCAACATAATGCACCCTGTCAATAAACAGACAGCACAATACACCATTGATAAAAGCAGAATGATCAGCGTTCTTAAGCTTTTGGATGAGTTTTTATTTACTCTCTGAGTCACTTGAAGATAGTCAGTATATATGTTTGCTTGAAACTATTACGAGCTATTTACATCCAAGACCTCATGGTAATTACATTGTTTTCTGGACGCAGAGTGTCCTGCTTGTTCACTTGGAGCCTCTTGGTCATCTGACCCCGATGTCATGCTTACATAGTTAACACCATTGTCTCATTAACACAAACATCACAGCTCCCCACAAATATAATCTCAAAAGTATTACATTATTTTGTTAAACAATCTACATTACATTCCCACCATCTGTTAATATCCTGTACTGTTTGCACTTTCCATCCAAGCCCACCCCACACCGCCCCCCCCACACCCCACCCTAAGCCACTGTCACCAAAGGCGTCAATTCCCAACAGGCTCTCTTGGAGGACAAAAATAAAAACAAAAAGCTAAAAGCTACTGCGGATGCTGGAAATCCAAAACAAAAACAGAATTACCTGGAAAAACTCAGCAGGTCTGGCAGCATCGGCGGAGAAGAAATCAGTTAACGTTTCGAGCCTTCATGGCCCTTAGTTCTGCCGAAGGGCCATGAAGGCTCGAAACGTTAACTGATTTCTTCTCCGCCGATGCTGCCAGACCTGCTGAGTTTTTCCAGGTAATTCTGTTTTTCTCTTGGAGGACATGTAGGACATATGTATTCCCTTATCTTCTCCTTGGAAGGCGAACACATTGGTGGAGTGCGATAGCGGCTTCTCATGACTGTTGCCCCCTGCTGTGACTTTTACAAAGACCTAATGTCAAGGCAGTGATAACCAATCAAGGAAAAACTGGTTCAAGGGAGAAGCCTTCACGTCTCGAATGATCACAGCCCCTTGAAAAGAGAGAGAACAAACTGACATTCTCTCTGTAATCTTCTGCGTTGCACACTGGGGAAAGATGAAAGCACTGGCTTGAAAAAATGAAGCATTTTCATCTCTTATAAAGAACTTTGCAGCTGCTGTGATAGTGAGAGAAGTATCCAATACCTGAGGCATGAATGAATCGAAAAGAAGAACAAAGAATATCCTAAATACACTGCTGGATATGAGGAAAGGAAGACTTCCCCAATACTCTTAGGGTAGGATTTTCAATTTCTGTAGGCAGTGGAATCATTTCCATGCTTGCTTCAGTGTGAGGCTGCTCCACTGCAGACAATGGGACTGCAGGGTTAGCATGAGAAAGTAGGATTGCATCATCAGCAACAATGGAATCAACCTCCAGACCAGGATTGATAGGAAGTTCCTGTGTTGTGCTCATCAGCTGTAGAAGCTGTGTAGTTTGGGCTCTGCTTCCTTACTGAAAGAAGATTTGAGTACATCCTGACTTGCTGGTGAGATCCAAGTGTGAGCTGCAGCTTACATTTGTACATATTAATAAGCTCTGAACTTCCACTATAGATTTGATCCAATTTGGAGTTAAACATCTCCTTCACCCTGGAAAGCTTTATACTGGCTGCATGTAATTGTTGAATCATGTCATTGGTGGGTTCAGTGGAATAAGAGGGCAAATTAACATATTTATTACCTTCTTCAACAAAGGGATGATTCTACTCAAAAGAGACAACAAAGGCTTCACAAACATTGGCAATGGATTCAAAGAGTGTGGTAAGATCTAGGACCTTTGCTTCTCAGTTCATCTGCTTCTGCAACGGCTTCATTCGCTTGAACTCTGTCCCGAAAGAACCAGCCAAGGTCTAGAAGTTCCTCTGGTGAACAGTCACCATCTTGTTGAATGTGTCCTGTTTCTGCCTCTCCTAGCCTGTCTTCAAAGAGGAGTGAGAGATCTGGAATCTCCTCCTGTGATGCACTGAACGGTGCTTCTACAATGAAGACCAGCTCACTGTACAATGAGTCAACTTCAACTTCTGCTGCCCTGCTGCAGTTTTGAGGTTTCACAGTCCTTGAAACAACTTTGGAAATTCATCCCTGAATATTGCTCTCCTGTCCTCCACTGTTACCTCATCAACATTTTGTAGAAGACTAGGTCCTAAACACACTGACCTGCTGAGCAGAGAAATTTGCTGGTTCTGTAACATGCAAAGAGATTTGTTAACTTCGTTATGTTCATTTCTAAGGGTTGGAGTGAACAACTCAGGCAGGGCAGGAAGTGCAGTGCAGCGGGTTCCCGAGGCCTTGTGTTGAGGGCAGGAGAATCAGAGGTCAGGAAGCCATGTCCCCCTTTTTACAGCATGGGCTGCTGTAAAGCAGGTGAGTTTAAAGATCCAGCCACTTTGAGAAGCCAGGGAGAAGGTAAGTTTGTAAGGTAATTGGGTAGGATTGGTGGGAGGTCAGGAGTGAGGGTCGCGTCAGGTGGTCGGGGGCGGGTTGGGGGGGTCGGGGGTGGGGGTCAGTCGGAGGGTCAGGTGGTCAGTGGGCAGGGTCAGGTGGTCAGGAAGGTCAGTCGGGGGGTCCCATGGGGTGTAAGGGGTCCCATAGTGGGCTGGGGTTGTGGGGGAGTCCCGTGCGGGGTTGAGGTGTGCAGGGAGTCCCGTGGGGGTTGGGGAGGGCTGTCGAGGGTTCCAGTGATGGGCTGTGGGAGTAGTCAGGGTTATTTGGTGGGCCTGGGGGGTTAGTGGGGTGGGGAGGGGGGGGGGGGGAGGGGGGAGGGGGGAGGAGGGCGGTGTGTGTGGGGGAGTCGGGTGGTCTAATGGGGGGGAAAGTCTGTGGGGGATCAGGGTGGAGGAGTCAGTATTATAGTTACCCAGAAGTTAGAAGTGGACTTATTCTTTTAACTTTTTCTGAGTAACTATTACTATAAGCCAGTTGGAACTATCTGAAACTTGCAATTTATATTGTACTTTCAGATGGTTCCAAGTACATTTGCCACGCAATCCTTACCTGGGGACCTCAGTGGGATGGGGACCCCAGCACATCTTTGGGGTACCCTTCAGTTATGGTGCCCCAGAGCTCAGAAGTTACAGGCCATAGTACCATACATCAAACTATTGAGTTCCATTATTGCTGGATTCCAGAAGATAGCTAGCTCCTGTAGTAGCGGAGGCTAGATGGTGTCCAGATTCTGTTAGTGCTGGTGGGGGGTGACTGTGCCCAGGTGCCTCCTTGGTTCTTGGAGTGTGGGGTGGTACCCAGTTCCTGGGGAGGGCATCGGTGCCAGGAAACTGGAGAGCAAATGGCGCTTGGGATACTGGGGGCAGCTATGTCGGCCTCTGGGATCCTGGCGGCGATTGAAACCTTTGAAGAGATGGTTCACGTAATCAAGACTGACTCTCCAGTAAAGCACTGTGGGAGTGCTGCCCTGTCAGAGGTGCCGATTTTCAGATGACTGGCCCTGTCTACTCTCTCAGGTAAATTTAAAATGTCCTGTGGCACTATTCAAAAAAATCTTTCACCCAGAGGGTGGTTGGAGCCTGAAACAAACTTCCTATAAGGGTGGTGGAGGCAGGTTCGATTGAGGTATTCAAAAGGGAATTGGATTGCTGCATGAAAAGAGAGAATGTGCAATGTTACGGGGTTAAGGCAGGAGAGTGGGACTAGATGGAATGCTCTTTCACAGAGCCCAGTGCAGACTTGATGGGCCGAATGGCTTCCTTCTGCATTGTAAAGATGCTGTGATACTGTGAAGAACAAGAGAGTTTCCTGGTGTCCTGGCCAATATCTCTGCTTGCAGCTGCTGTGCTTTCTACAACTGTGTTGAGATTGCAAAAAGTACCCAAATAGCTGTAAAGCACTTTGGGATGTCCTGATGCTGTGAAAGGTGCTATATAAATGCACAATTTTTCTTTCTCCTACAAAAAGAGGAAATAATATAAAGCCATCACTCCCTGATCCTATTAAAATGGAAGAAGGAAACAGATAAAGGAAATGTGGCAGGTCTGAGGGACGGGTCTGCTTGTCACGTTACGATGCTCAGAGCATTGACTCCAAGCCATCTCTACTCTACTTCACTGCAAAACTGTGTCTGCTGCACAGAGGCAGAAAGGGAACGCAGTTTCATTCTGGAGCCCAACAGACAACCGCTGTTTTCTTTGAGCAGTAACAGTCTGTGGCACAAAAGGAAGAAAGAATGAACAGAGCGAGAGCAGTGGGGAGCGACAAACTCCAGCACCCAGCAGCACCAGCATCTGTAATAGAGCTATTGTTATCAGGAGAATCTTCTAGTCATCCGTCAGTCACTGGGAGACCCAAGCTGGCAGCCATTGCTGGAAGGAACTGCTTCTGTTGCATCTCAGGGGAAGAAGGGCTGACTGATAACTGAGAGGTTGTGAGTGGCTGGCATTGAAAAAAAAATACTGAAGATGATGATTGATTTAAACAGATTCAATTTACATGGATTAATGTCTGCCTAAGAATCATAAAGATTGGAATCTAATCAAGGAGTCTGGGAGGTTTATTAGCGAGTAATAGAATTACATAGAAATTACAACATTGAAACATTATTAGGGATGGGCAGCAAATGCTGGCCTTGCCAGTGGCCCCCACATCCCTAAAAGAATACATTTAAAAATACAGGCTGTAATGAGATTTCTTATCTCGCAATCCTAGATTAGGGTTAGCCCTCAATTACTGAAAACAATCTGCTTTTATCATTCCTCACCCTTTCCTTCCTAATTTTACCCTGGAACAAGTTACAGGCTGGGATCAAATCGAGTGGTTCGGATGGAGTATACATGAAATAAGAGATGCCTGAGAATGGGATACAGACTAGTCTCATGGGTTATACATGGAGTGATAAATGCATAATCTTTGCACACTTCCCTGCTTTCAATGTGGCAGAGTGGGAATTAACTGTAAATCATGGAGTGACTCTACATGAAACTCTTATTCCTCTAATTCACTGCTCACAACCCCCTTGGCTGGGTCATTTTCTATTGCTGGTGGGGTACAGCATAGTAGCTATGTGACTGGAGTAAAGATTCAGACATGAGTTCAAATCCCCCTATGGCAGCTGCAGAATTTAAATTCAGTTAATTAAGTAAATCTGGAATAAAAAGCTAGTATGAATAATGGTGACCACAAAACTACTGGATTGTCATAAAAATCAATCTGGTTCACTAATGTGACTCCAGATCTACAGCAATCTGGTTAACTCTTAACTGCAGCCACTCAACTGCATTCAGTAACACAGCTCACAACCACCTTCTCAAAGACAATTAGGGATGGCCACACAAACAACAGCTATGTCCTGCGAATGAATAATAACAAAATACTCCCCTTGGCTTGCATTCATTTACTGCAGATACTCCAAGTTTTCTGTGTTCAGTTTTAGAACAGTTTTAAGGTTAGTTAGGGCCCGCCTTTGGCACTGTACCAAACTGTCCTTTTACATAACAAAAACAGAATTACCTGGAAAAACTCAGCAGGTCTGGCAGCATTGGTGGAGAAGAAAAGAGTCGACGTTTCGAGTCCTCACGACCCTTCAACAGAACTGAGTATAGTTAGGAGAGGGGTGAAATATACGCTGGTTTAAGGTGGTGGGGGGGGAGAGAGAAGTTGAGGGGGCGGGGGTGTTGTTGTAGGGACAAGCAAGCAGTGATAGGAGCAGATAATCAAAAGATGTCACAGACAAAAGGATCAAAGCGGTGTTGAACACCTTCAACTAAGGGGAACAGCTACTCCCTATCCATCCTGTCCATGCCCCTCATAATCTTGTATGCCTCGATCAGGTCGTCCCTCTGTCTTCTCTGCTCCAACGGAAACAACCCAAGTCTATCCAACCTCTCTTCATAACTTAAATGTTTCATCCCAGGCAACATCCTGGTGAATCTCCTCTGCACCCCTTCCAGTGCAATCACATCCTTCCTATAATGTGGTGACCAGAACTGCACACAGTACTCCAGCTGTGGCCTCACCAAGGTTCTATACAACTCCAACATGACCTCCCTACTTTCGTAATCTATGCCTCGATTGATAAAGGCAAGTGTCCCATATGCCTTTTTCACTACCCCACTAACATGCCCCTCTGCCTTCAGAGACCTAAGGACACACACGCCAAGGTCCCTTTGTTCCTCAGAACTTCCTAGTGTCATGCCGTTCATTAAATACTTCCTTGTCAAATTACTCCTTCCAAAGTGTATCACCTCACACTTTTCAAGGTTAAATTCTATCTGCCACTTATCTGCCCATTTGACCATCCCGTCTATATCTTCCTGGAGCCCAAGACACTCAGCCTCACTGTTAACCACCCAGCCAATCTTTGTGTCATCCGCAAACTTACTAATTCTACCCCCCACATAGTCATCAATGTCATTTATATAAATGATGAATAATAGGGGACCCAGCACAGATCCCTGTGGTACGCCACTGGACACTGGCTTCCAGTCACTATAGCAGCCTTCTGTCATCACCCTCTGTCTCCTACAACTAAGCCAATTTTGAATCTACCTTATCAAATTATCCTGTATCCCATGTGCATTTACCTTCTTTATAAGTCTCCCATGTGGGACCTTGTCAAAGGCTTTGCTGAAATCCATATAAACTACATCAACTGCACTACCCTCATCTACACACCTGGTCACCTCCTCAAAAAATTCAATCAAATTTGTTAGGCATGACCTCCCTCTGACAAAGCCATGCTGACTATCCCTGATCAAACCTTGCCTCTCCAAATGGAGATAGATTCCCTCCTTCAGAATTTTCTCCAATAGTTTCCCTACCACTGATGTGAGACTCACTGGCCTGTAGTTCCCTGGCTTATCTCTACAACCCTTCTTAAATAGCGGAACCACATTAGCTGTTCACCAGTCCTCTGGCACCTCCCCTGTGACCAGAGAGGAATTAAAAATTTGGGTCAGAGCCCCTGCGATCTCCTCCCTTGCCTCCCTCAGCAGTCTGGGACACAAACCTGGAGATTTGTCCACTTTTGAGCCTGCCAACACCTCCAATACCTTGTTACTCCCGATATAAATTTGCTCAAGAACCTCGCAGTCCCTCTCCCCAAGTTTGATACCTTCATCCTCATTCTCTTGGGTGAAGACTGATGTGAAGTATCGCCCAACACTCTATCACTGTCCTCTGGCTCCACCCATAGATTGCCCCCTTGGTCCCTAATGGGCCCTACTCTTTCCCTGGTTATCCTCTTCCCATTGATATACTTATAGAATATTTTGGGATTTTCCCTACTTTTACCAGCCAGAGCTTTCTCATATCCCATCTTTGCTCTCCTAATTGCTTTCTTAAGCTCCACCCTGCACTGTCTGTACTCCAATAATGCCTTCGTTGATTTGCTCCCCTTGTACCTGCTAAAAGCCTCTCTTTTCCTTCTCATCGTATCCTGAATATCCTCTGGTCATCCATGTTTCTCTGAGCTTGTTACTCCTTCCTATCACCATAGAGGGAACATGTTGAGCCTGTACCATCCCCATTTCCTTTTTGAACACCCCCCACTGCACTTCTGTAGGTTTCCCCACAAGTAACTGTTCCCAGTCTACCTTGGCCAGATCCTGCCTTATTTTACTAAAATCCACTCTCCCCCAATCCAAAACATTTTTTTGCAACTTGTCTATTTCTTTGTCCATAACAAGCTTAAATTGTACCATGTTGTGGTCACTATCACTAAAATGCTCCCTCACCATCACCTCAGCCACCTGTCCGGCTTCATTCCCCAGAATTAGATACAGCACTACGCCGTCCCTTGTTGGACCCTCTACATATTGACCTAAAAAGTTCTCCTGTGCACATTTCAAGAAATCTACTCCATCCAAACCCTTAACAGTATGTCTATCCCAATTAATGTTGGGAAAGTTGAAATCACCTAATATAATTACCCTATTGTTATTGCTTTTACACACCTCCACAAATTGTGCACATATTTGCTCCTCAATTTCCTGCTGACTATCTGGGGGTCTATAATAAACACCTAACAATGTGGCTGTCCTTTTTTTATTCCTAAGCTCTACCCGCAAAGCTTCATTCGATGCCCCTTCAAGATATCATCTCTCCTTACTGCAGTAACTGACTCCTTAACTAATAATGCAATGCCTCGTCCTCTTTTACCCCCTCCCCTGTCTCGCCTGAAGATTCTATATCCTGGAATGTTCACCTGCCAATCCTGCCCCTCCCTCAACCACATCTCTGTGTGAAACCACGTTTCACTTTAATGTTGTTAATGAGGTAGTGCCAGCAGAACCATTTAATGTTGCCAGTTTTACTTTAACATCGCTTACCACAGACTTCCTCTTGTGGTCTGTCTGCTCACATGACTTTTCCTGCAGTGCTTCCACCCTCATACTCAGTCCCTCTTCCCCCCACTCCACCTCTTGGCTCACCTGGCCTTGCTGACACTCCTCCTTGCCTCTCTCCCCCTTGCTCACTAACCCCCTTGCCGCCTCCCTCCCAGTTCTCTCCCCCCACTTGCCAACACCCCCTCATGCCGACACCCTCCCTTGCCTCTTTCTGCCTTGCCTCTCTGCCCCCACCTTGCCGACTCCCACCCTTACTTCCCAACCTCTTTCCTTACCTGAATCCTCGGGGACTGTTCTTCAGTAGCTCACTACTTCTGGTTCCACTACTGAACTCACACTAAGTCCTGGGTTCCTTCCAGTGGCAGACGTTGGTCAGTGTAAGTTGCTGCTAATTGCATTGACTAACTTCTGCCACTAGATGGGGTCTCATCGATCTAAAAGTACTGTGTACTGAGGTGAGTACTGTAATTATTTAAAAATAATTTAATTTATAAATTGTATTTCTTTTATATTTAGTGATGGATTTTATTTTGCAAGTTATTTCAGCTAGGAATGCACAGTGCTGCATATGTATGGTACAGTATTTCAACTTGTACATTTTATTTTGCAAGAAATGTCCGAAGGAACCTAACTCCCTCTTTAACATTGATTCCTATGGGAACCCATGATTCGCTTAAAGTCGTTTCACTTAAAGTCGTGATTTTCATGAACGCAACCACAACTTTAAGCGAGGACTCACTGTCGTGATACCACAATTCCAGAGCACAATGGAGATGATTGGGTCATTTCCCCCATCAATCATACCTGGAGACTATAATGCTGCAAATAGAATGTTTGATTTTCTGCCCATTACTTGTACAATGAAACTATCCTCCACTCACTACATTTTGCTGGAGACATCACCTGTACTTTTACTGGGTAACTTTGCTGCAGTTTTGGTCATGAATTCTGTTTGCTGCAGTTTGCAGAGACTCTTTTTAAATTGAACCAGTAAATAAACTTTGTTTGCTTTGCTGTTGGCTTTGTTTGCTGTAAAATGCATTGAGCCCTGCCTCTCACTAACTGGCTGGCATCATGGTCTCAATTGACACTCTGCAGAGGGACCAAGGACACTGTCTCTTTTAATAGAAACCGTACAGGAGGTCACTGAATGCACCAATCTTCACTGGTAGTTGGTAGTTGAGCGGGGTAAGGGTGAGGAGGTTGGTGCAAAGTTCAGTGGTTGTGAATTTCAATGTTTAAATAAAAGGCTCCCAGCAGAGAAGGCAAAGTGAAGACAATGCTTGAAACATTAACAGCCCCTGTTTGTTGTTCCAGTACTGGAGGCTGCCGGAGTTACTCTGATGTACAGCCTAATCAGCAGATTCTATAAATTCTGCACTGATGTAGTTAGCCACAAAACGATCGAAACTGTCTTCAATAACCCCAACAAGCAGCATTTACAGAATGGATTCTTAATAAACAGGACATAGTAGAAAACTGACAATGCAGGTAAATGTTGTAATATAGCAACAGTTTCAGGCAGGAGAGAACTTTCAGCCCATCTAGCCCTCCTCTCCAGTATTTCTTGGGCACTCTTCTAATAACCTTGTATCCCATTTGTTGACATGAACTGGTCTAGTTCATTCTTAAAGCTCAGTAAGGCATCAACCGTGGAGAACTCTGTTTTACATACTCACCGCCTATTAGGTAGAAAGCTCTTTCTGCTCCTCTTTTCTCTTATTGTACTTAATTCGTTTATCATCAGACCAAACTAGAGCTGTTTCTCAGGCCTTCTTCAGTCCCTGGTCTAGGTTGGCTGATCTCAATGAGGTTGGGAAACTACAGTTTACCTCAGGGGTCTCGGTGTTAGGGAAGGGAGAAGAAAGTCAGGGTTCCTGTTCTGGATCACTATCTGGCTCTTGTTGGAAAGTGCCGGTGTGAGGATCGTGATTGTGCCCTGGAGTGATGCCTCCACAGTTGAATATCTTGCTCACTGGCTGGGGCATTTGGTGAGAAACACAGCCATGGAACCCCCACCCCCCCCGCCACCCACCCAGGAGCACCTTCAAGCAAGGGGCAAAATCTACAGGGTATTCATAAAAGAGGTCACAGTTTGACCTGCAATCCCTTCATTTACATCTGTAGTGAAAATATAACACAAAGTGATGGAACACAGGGTGACCAAGATTACGCTACTGAACTAATGCAAACCTCACACTGAAATCCCAAACCCTTCTATATATTTCATTAAATGATGGGGTTTTAGCCTGAAACACTGTCAATCTGAGATTTGCAAGAGAGGCTACAGCAGCATTAATGTCTGCTGTTTCTTGTTTGTGCATTCATTTTATTACCCAGATGACCATGTTGAAAGTTACAGCACCACACTCCCATTTATCAACATGTAATTCTCTACAATGCTCTGTAATTATCAATCTATTAATTACATACCCGGCCTTAAATAACACAGCTCCCCACAGCGAGGCTTTCATACAAATTTGTTTTAATGGTAAGGGTACAGAGCCAGGGAACTGGAGAGGATTCAGTGCCAGGGAATGGAGGGGATTGAGGGAGAGGAAATGGAGGGGATTGAGGGAGAGGAAATGAATGGATTGAGGGAGAGACGATAGAGGGAATTGAGGGGCAGGTTTAAAGTAATCAGTGAAAGTATGTTGCTGAGGGAGACTAAGGTGGTATATTCCAGGGCTGGGAGGAGAGGTTAAACTAGAGCTTGTCGACAGGATGTGAATTGCTAAAGGGATGAGGAAAGGATTGGTGATGGCTTCTGAATTGGTGACTTCGGAGGAGGCCATAAATCAAACATAATTCAAGGACTATTTCCTTCCCTAATCTGAAACAGGCTGCACCCATTGCAGGAAACACTTATACTGATAATATAATGTTCATTTATGTAACGCATGAGGGGGCCATTTCACCCAAATACTATAGTCACTCGAGAGGCCCCAAGGTGGCCAAGTTAGCCCGTGTTTAACACAAACTGCCATCTTTGTAAAAGAGTTGAAATGCTGGCTCAGAACAGTTGCTAGGAGAATCATTGAGAGGATGATTGAAAATTAAATTGCTTGCCAGTGCTCATTAAAGATGCCATTTTGGTGAATAACACTTCACTTAATGACCTCTCCTAACAGCGACCAGCTGAATCAGAGTAAACATGTCCTTGCAGAGATCACTGAGTGCTATGTAAAACCACGCTCAGCTTTCATTGTTCACTTGCTGAATGAGATTCACTGGCGACGCTGCATTTGAAGAGGACTTTTGAAGGGCATTGGGAGGTTTTCTGGGAAACTTCATCAAGACTTCACCAACACTTTATTCCTGGATATTCTCTCAGGATTTCACCTGAAAAGAGTCAGTGCTGTACTAGTCCATCTTACTGGACACCTATAATAGAAGTCACCAGGAAAAGGGAGTACTTTGTCATCAGAATCTTGCTAGAGCGGCTCTTCATGAGAAGTTCAAGGAGGAAGTGAGCCCAGGTAGAGCAACACCAGCTGCTGCAGGAGAGAGTGACAGGAGAGTGAGGAGGGCTCTCCGCCGGGGGTGCTATCCACCCAGGGCCTTCAAACAGCATTACTCCTACAGTCCCATTACCCAAGACTTGTGCATGAGGAGGCTGTGCTTACCAGCGAGATCATTACAGAGCTCTGCTATCTCATAAAATAAAGTCCACAATCTTGCAGTACAGTCTGTGACTGTCAAGGTCGTGGTAGCACTTGATTTTTAAACTACTGGAACATTCCAAGCTACCACAGATGATATAATTCACATATCAAGGGGGTGATAGATTATCGGCGGTAGGTGGGATGCAGATTTCAGGTTACTATCAGATCAGCCATGATCTTATTGAATGGTGGAGCAGGCTCAAGGGGCTGAATGGTCTACTCCTGCTCCTTGTTCATATGTTCGTATCAATCTTTTCTGCACTTCAGAATCTCCCTGGTTCTACATACTCTGTCGAATGGCTATATGTCATTCTCAATTGACAGAGAAGACCAGAGGCAGAAAGCACTGGGAATCAGAAGGATTGTGGGATTCTCCATGATCCGGGAATCATTGCCTTTGCATGTGAACCCCTCATTTAAACGCCGAGGTGTTCAGAAACAGGAAAGGACTCCATTCCCTCAATGTGCAACTTGCCTACAACCACTGGCAGGTGAATGTCTGATATCCAGGGAGCTGCCACAATGTATTTATAATGAGTTATCCATCTCACAGAACCTTGCGTCCCAGTATAAAGTGCCTGGCTGGTGACAAGGATACCCTCTGATGCCAGGGTGTATAACTCCCTGAGCAACCTTCAGACACCAGCTCAGCACTCAAATAATGAGAACCATACAACCACCTGGAATATCATTGAGCAGATTATTAGGCTACTGAAGCTGAGGTTTAGATGCCTTGGCTGGTCAGCAGGTGCCCTTGGGTACTTGGCTGAGAAGGTGTCTAGTATGGTGGTGATTTTTTTTGCTGCTTCCTCTGCAATCTGGTGACCCTGAGTGACCAGCCCTTACCACCAGCAACTGCGTCAGAAAATCAAACTCAGGAGCCACAAGAGGAGGAGGTGGCGCAGCAGGACAAGCAGGGTGAAGAGGAGGAAGAGGAGGTCCGAGGGGAGCACCAGAGGTTTTCCAAACCCATGACATCTACCACTTCAAAGAGGTGTGAATAGTAATTGTGAAGGATGCAATAGTGTGGGGTGTGTGAGTGTCAGTGGAGAGTTAGATGGTGAACGCAGTGTGTTGAGGTTTTGATTTTGGTGGTGATGGTGCAGTTATTGGGAGTTTTGTTTGTGAAACATGGGAGCCATGTCTTGGGGCCAGGGTTCCTGGCTGTTGACTTCCTGGTTGATCTCTTCCCACGTGTAGCACATCAGTTGCCTCTGTGGTCTCCATCCCGCCTCCTCTCTACCCACCCCCAGCAGAAAACCTGGGAAAACCTGGGCACCTGCTCTCTAGCTCCACCTGTTCACTCCCAGCAGCATATTCCACACCTTCAGTGGAAGTTGGCCAATGATGGAGGCAACATATACAGTTTCAGAAAAATTGTGTCTAAACAGCACTTGCGTGTTAAACCTGCAGTTGTCAGTTTCAGATCATGATAATCCTCAATTAGTATGAAAATTGCATGCTAAATCTGGACTTTCAAACAGGTGTTTCTCATTGGCACAGCATCCATTAAATGCCTGTTTTCATCCTTTGACCAAAATAACCCTTTTAAGTTTTGTAAATGTAAAAAGTAAAGTCTCAGATGGTTGGGTTAATTGGCGTGTGCATGTGATTTTAACTCCAAGTTGCCTTAGAGCCACACTGTCCTGGACCCAACAGTGGAAGATGATGATTGGCAGGAATCTGAAGTGGCCGTGGCAAGTCTTTCTTTGTAAGCCAGAAAGAGCATGAGTGCTCCAATTGGCTCTAAAGGGAAGCCTTGCGCCTCTCTTGTCTCAAGCTTGTTCCCCCCACCCCCACCCCAGTCCCTGATTCTGATTCTTCCTGCTCAACCCCACCCCAGGTCATCTTGCTGGGGATCATTTCCTTGGCTCCATCTCCCACCTGGGCCTCTGCATCATTCCCACTGTCCTCAGGTAGGAGAACAAAGCAGATCAGGCCTGTGCATTAAAATTGGCCTGATTTCGTTCTCCATGCAGCCTATCAGATTTCTGCCCACTTCAGCCCTGAGCCCCTGATTCCGGTCCTGGATTAAAACTAGCATTTCCCCCATGAGCAATCCCACAGGAGGTTCACTAGTATAAATATAAATGCTAAACTGGATATAACTTAATGATAAATACATCTGAGCAATAATCTGTGGTCTGAGACATAGTAAAGGCCTGATCTTTTCACATGTGAAGAAAATTGGAGAAATCATTCATCAGTAAATGGGATTGAGGGGCAAAGGGATCTGGGAGATACATAAATACACAAATCACTGAAAGGAATTACACTCGTTAATGAGGTCGTTTAAAAAAGGAAACCAAACACTAGGGGTAATGTCTAGAGGGATAGAATTAAAAAATAAGAGAAATTTTCCTAACTTGTATAGAACCTTGGTTAGACCATATTGGAATACAATGTATAGTTCTGGTTCCCATATGATTAAAAAGAAATAGAGGCACTGGAGAGGGTGTAAAAAAGATTTACAAGGATGGTGCCAGAACTGTGAGGTTATATTTATGGGGAAAGGATGAACAGGTTGGGTTTCCTTCTTCTTAAAAAGAGAAAGCTGGGAGGGTGACTTCATGGAGGTCATTGCAATTATGAAAGGTTTTGATAGAGTGGACACAGAGGACTGAATTATATGTGCCACCTGCCCCCCCACAGGCGTGTTTCCCATAGGGGGGGACACAAAATGGGGTGGGTGCCCATCACGCCATCTTCCCGCCCACCCCAAGCTCCCCCCCGGAGGAGGGCAAGCAGGCACTGATGCCCACCATATTTAAATAATTAATTAAGGGTCAATTAGGCTTGTTTTCAAGCCAAATGACCCTGATAATATACTGCCCACGCCATAAAACATTTGGCGCGGGTAGCAGGGCCGAAGGAGGAAGCCCAATTTTTTAACTGTTTAAAGGGCAGGAAGGAAGGCGAGGGGATCGCTCTTCAGGGAATGCCCTTGGCCGATCGTGGGCGGAGCACCCCCGTTAGGTTGAACGCTCCCTTCCTTCCTACCCGCTCTCCCCTTAAACCCAAGCCCCTCCCACCCCTCTTCCTAAACTACCCAAACCCCGCCGACCCCAGACCTACCTGCTCTGGGGATCCATGGGCCTTGATCTTCTTCTTCTCCTCTAGTCCCAGCAGTGGCCACTGACGCCTTCCTGTCACTTTCGGGACTGATGGATCTTCCAGACAATCAGTTTGGCCAGCAGCTTTTGGGGCAGAAGACCCACTTGGCCCTCATTAGTCCACCCCACAGTGTTTTAAGGCTGCGGGGTGGGTTAGGGTGGAGCATGTTGGCTCTATGCCATGTGGTTTACTGGGGGCCGTGCTGTCCACCCTCCACCTGTATTCTTCCGCCCAGAGTGTTTCTGCTTGTGGGGAAGAGCAAAACTAGAGACCATCGCCAAGAAACCCAATCGGGAATTCAGAAGATATTTCTTTACCCTGAGAGTGGTGAGAATGTGGAACTCATTACCACAGGGAGTGATTGAGGCAAATCATGTAGATACATTTTTAAAAATTAATTCATGGGATGTGGGCATCACTGGCTAGGCCAGCATTTATTGCCCATCCCTAATTGCCCTTGACAGGTGGTGCCAAGGAGGAAGCTAGATAAGCATACAAGAGAGAAGAGGGTTATGCTTATGGAGTTAGATTAGGAAGGATGGGAGGAGACTCAAGTGCAGCATAAATGCTAGCATGGACTGGTTGGGTTGAATGGCCTCTTTCTTTACTATACGTTCGATATAATTCTATGTATTTAAGGTGGAGATTAGAAGAAATTTTTTCTCTCCAAGGATCACAAATCTTTGTAATTCTTTTCCTTTGACAGCAATGGAGGCAAGATCAATGAATATTTTTTTAAGGCAGAGGTAGATAGATTCTTGACTAACAAGGGAGTCAAAGATTATTGGGGGTGGACGGAATGTGGAGTTGAGGCCACAATCACATCAGCCATGATCTTATTGAATGGCAGAGCAAGCTCGAGGGGCTTACTCCTGCTCTTAATTTGTATGTTCGTAAATAACTAAATTAAAGACTTGTAATGAGACATGTGGATTTGGTGAACTGACAGAATCACTAATAAGAAACATAAAAATTGATGAAATGTCAGATTAACTTGGGGGTAAGCTGCTGCATGAGCAACATCTGTAGTTAGAAACAGCAGTGAAATATACAGAGTTATCAAAACCATACAAGCCAGAGAGCTATGTAGTTAATACTGGACAACATAGGAACAAGAGTAAGTCAGTCAGCTGCCATTCAATTAGATCAAAGCTGATCAAGCTGCCCTGGTTGATATTGCTTAATACCCTCGTCTAACAAAAAAAATTTCTCAATCTCAGTTTTGAAATTTCCAATTGACCTTGCCTCAACAGCAGTTTTTGGAATGTGAGTGGGCGGGCGTGTTGAGAGTTCTAACTTCCACTACCCTTTGTGCAAAGATAGAAGTAATTGAGGAGTATGAACATATTCCATCACAGCTATACAAGTAGCAGTGAGTGAAAAGAAAACTGTGTAGATGGAATAGGGAGCAGCATAGGTCCAAGAGTTTCCCATTCTTTAAAAACACATGCACAAAACAGAGTAAATTGAAAATCACTTTATGTGGATATAAGTGCACATCAGTAACTGAGAATGATTGTTATCACTAGTAACAAATAAGACATCCGCTTAATTCAAACCCAGATGCAGGAGTACAAGTGATTGAGTGAAGTCACAAGCAATTGTAAAACTGCAACAGCCAAAGGGGCATATTCAAGATACATTTACCTGTGAAAGTGCATTTCTACCATTACCTACAGGCACACCAAACACCAAACACAATTGTTCATCTAATTTTAGAGTGTTAAAAATTTGAGTGACACTTTTAATGTCGATATCAGCCTAGTCTTAGTAAGAGGTATTTTCGCCTGAGTCAGGTTATTGGTTCAAGTCCCACACCAGAGGCTTGAGTACAAAATCCAGACTGTCACTTCAGTCAGTACTGGGAGTGCTGCACTGTTGGAGGTCAATATTCTCGCTAAGCTACGTGGGTGCATGGACATGCAGCAAACGGCAATGTGCCACGCAGGCAATAAACGGGCCACACACAAGAAATATTCCCTTGAGGGTGCGCACATGGGTGGCTGAGCGTCAATCTTAAACAGACTGTGTAGTGCAATATGGCAGCTGAACACAGTAAACAGAAGATAGAGGGAACACTGTCGTGGATGCCATCTTTCAGATGAAACATTAAACTGAGACCCTGTCTGCCCTCTCAGGTGGACATAAAAGATCCTATGGCACTATTTTGAAGAAGCGCAGGGAAGTTCTTGCAGTGTCCTGACCAATATTTATCCCTCAATTAACATCACAAACAAAAAACAGAATATCTGGTCATTTGCCTCTTTGCTGTTTGTGGGACCTTGCTATCTGTAAATTGGCTCCTGCATTTCTCTACATTACAACAGTGATTACATTTCAAAAAAGCTTAACTGGCTGTAAAGTTACTGAAGTTGTGAAAAGTACTATATAAGTACAAGTTCACAATCCATTGAGTGTTATCACTGAGCTACAGCTGACATCTATAATGGCAGCTGGACTGAGGTGCTGGGGGGCAAACTGCAGGAAGATCACGAGTATCACAGAAAGATCTATTGCCTTCACTGCAGAAAATGTCCTTGGACTCAACTCAGAACCTGTCTTTTTTTAATAAAGGGACTCAGTGCATGAACTTGCAGTCCCAGTGTCACTTCCTGGTTTGCCTGGGACAATTCAGACATTAAGTAGATTTGAAAGTTGCTGAATGATGAGAGGCTCTGAGCGCAGTCCAACTCCACTGAAGGGAAGCTTCATTTCTTCATTTCTAAACTGTAAGTCGAATTGTTGCCTTTCTAATCTCAGATAAAACAACTTGTTAATAAATAGCCAGCTCCATTTTGGCAAGAAGTGGGGGGCCTCTCCTCTCGTCCGCCCCTCCCCCTCCTCCTGTCTGGAAATCCCGCAGTGGTGGGGCTGTGCACAGGATGGAGGCTGCAAACTGAGATGTATCTTAGCAACACAAAGGGCTCATTCATCATCAGCAGCACCGCAGTAACACGTCATCTTTCCTTCTCTCAACCACCAATCACCTTTAACTAGGCCAAGGTGCTGCAGTGCCTGTCATGGCTGTCCTAAATAAAGCAGGTTCAGGTGCATGTATCACATTTACATATACATCACTCCACTCAACGCAAGAAATTAAAGGACACACAACACAGCTTTCATTATGTTGGTTGATCTGCTGAATGACCAGAGTTTAATAAACTTAATTTCTACTTATAATGCAGCTGCAATGTCGAGAAATTATGTCATGTGCAAAAATAAGAATGATTGTGCGAATATCAAATGAAGACCAGCAGGTTTAATGACAGCTGCATGTGTAGTTGCTCTGGGCTGGATGTGATTTCAGCAGAGTTTGCTGGTTGCTGCATTTGGAACGATGTTTTGTTTTTCTTACTTTCTGCTGAAAGCTTGTGTTGCTCGAGTTGAGGGCTTTCAGGGCTGGGGCACACAAGAACATATAGGATGGGGAAAGACCACCTCGGTCCATCTGGCCAGTCACAATGGAACGCTTGATAGGATGGAGGATGCTGTGAGATTACCTCGTCCCCATTCCCTCTACTTGCCCCTGAAGTGTTCCTTAGCCCTAGCCGCAGAACACCCCTATAATTCAGCATGACATGTTTCTCTTCCCCACACCAGCCTATGTCTGAGTGAGAAGCCTGTGAATGATCAGAGCCTCAATGCTCCAGGTAATCAATATATTTTTTTAGCTCAGTCGACAATCCAATCTACTGCTTAATTAGTAGTATCAGGCACAAGCGAAGGACATTGAAACAGAGAGTGGGGTCAAGGGCAATTAGGTGTCTCTCTGTAGAGTGGTGATTTATGATGTGTTGCATGTGATGTTGCATAAGAACTATGAGCAGGAGTAGGCCTTTTGGTCGATCGAGTCTGTTGCCAATCAGTAAGATCATGGCTGATTTGATTGGGGCCTTAATTCCACTTATGTAAGTGGTATGTAAAAATGAAACGTTTTGCTAAGACAAATCTGGCTCCATTACAGGCAGAATCAGGAGAATTTATAATGGGGTGTAGAGAAATGGCAGAGAAGCTAAACAATGACTTTGTGTCTGTCTTCACTGAGGAAGAAACAAGAAATCTCCCAGAATTAGAGATTCAAGGGACTGGGGAGAATGAGGAATTGAAAGAAATTAGTATGAGTAAGAAGGTTGTATTGGAGAAATTAATGGGACTGAAGGTTGAAAATTCCCCAGGACCTGATATTTTACATTCCAGAGTGTTGAAAGAGGTTGCTATGGAGATAGTGGATGCGGTAATGATCATCTTCCCAAATTCTATAGATTTTGGAACGGTTCCTGCAGATTGGAAGGTCGCAAATGTCACCATACTATTTAAGAAGGGAGAGAGAAAACAGAGAATACAGACCTGTTAGCCTTCCATCAGTAGAAGGGAAAATGCTAGAATCTATTATGAAGGATGTGATAAATAGACACCTGGAATGTAATGATCTGATTGGGCAGAGTCAACATGGATTTACGAATGGGAAATCACGTTTGACGAGCCTGTTGGAGTTTTTTATAAAATTCATTCACGGGATGTGGGCGTCACTGGCTGGGCCAGCATTTATTTGCCCATCCCTAGTTGCCCTTGAGAAAGTGGTATGAGTGCAAAAAGGGTCGAACATTGCAAAAACACTTCCTGTGTTTTGTGTGTGTTAAAAAAAACCAATTCTCTTATTTTACCTTATCTCGAGTCTGCTGTGGGGTTATCAATAGAGGGTTGGATCACTCCAAACTGAAGGGTTTGGGAAAATACACCACCACATATAAAGAAATCAAAAACACCTTTCTGTTTACGGACGGGTAGCGAGTGGAAAAATCAGGGTTGTTTAAATTAATCCCCCTCCTGTCCATAACAGTTGCTTTTTGTGTCTACTACTGTGAAGACAGATACAAATTACTTGTTCAAAGTCTCTTGCCATGTCCTTGCTTCCCATTATTAATTTCTCAGTCTCACCTTCCTATTTCTCAAGATTCTTATGATCTTATGAAATAGTAGTGCTAGAAAGAGCAGTCAGATAATGAAACTAGAGAGCAGTCAGACAGAATAGGTAAATGCAGTGAGACAGCAGTGCAAGGAAAAAGCAGATAGACAGTAGTTCTACAGACAGCAGTGTAATAAATAGCTAAGCAGCAGAGCTAACATTACCAGTCAGCTAGCAGTGCTAGAAATAGCAGTCCGACTGCACAGCTGAGACAGTGGTGCTAGATGCAGCAGTGCGAGAGACAGGAGTGTGAGAAACAGTGCGAGAGACAGGAGTGCTAGAGACAGCAGTGTGAGAGGCAGCAGTCACACTGCAGTGTTAGAGACAGGAAAGCTAGAGTAGAAATCAGACAATAGTGCTTGAGACAGCAATGTTAGAGACAGTGGTACGAGAAACAGCAACACTAAAGGCAGCAATGGAAGAGAAAGTAATGTTGGAATCAGCAGTCAGACAGGAGGGCTAGAGTCAGTAGACAAAAAGGACTGCTGGAGTTCAGGCAAACTGCAGTGTTAAAGACAGTAGTGTTAGAAACAGCAGTGCAAGAGACAGCAGTTAGCAGCACCTAAGACAGCAGTCAGACAAAAATGCTAGAGGCTTCAGTCACATAGCAGCATTAGAGACAGCAATCAGACAACAGTGATTAATATGTCCAATGTTGGCAAGATACACTCTAGCTAACTGTGGGGAGGATAGACAATCTATGGTCCCTGCTGCTGTGAAGTGGGCAGGCAAGCAGAACAAAAATAGTGTTACCACGATCTGTTAAAATGACCATGCACACGGTGATCAGTGAATTTCTTAATTACATCCCAACCTCTGAACAGCCGGGGGCCAAGCATAGTATGGATCCACATGTTGAAGATTGGTCAGTCAGACTCATGCTCCATGCTGTAACCTCAGGCCTACCTTTGGACAATCACAGTGATCAACGAGGAGGTCCGTCGGGTTCTATTCTGCCTTAAAGTGATTGTTTGCTGGTGTTTAAAAAAGGTGGGGTCATATTTCTATATGTATTGTTTTTAATTATCCATTAGTAGGTGAATAATTGATTTGGTCTGATGTCACTGAGTGTACATCTCATCATTATATCAAATTGCTGTGATCACAAATTAAAAACAAAGTGGCTAGGGCCAAGAAGGGAGGTCAAGGATCTTCCTCATTGGGATAATCCAGATATACATTAAGTTATCAAGGAAGGACATCGAAGTGGGCAGTGTAAATGGGATCAATCCAGAGAAGTAAGGGATTGAGGAATATCATAAGAGGCTGGGTAGGTGGGATTAATGGAAATAGAGAAAGTTGGATAAGTGAGAGTGAGTAAGTTGGATAAGTAAGATATGGTGAGGTGGGTAGATGGGCTTGATATGGAAAATGGGTAGGTGGGTTTGTGGTATATGAGCAGAGCTGGGTAGGTGGGTTACTGGGATATGGAGAGAGGTGGGCGAGTAGTGCTGTGGGATACAAAAATAGGTGGGTAGTTAGGGTTGAACTATTTGTGGACCGGTTGGGCTTCATGCTCCTTGGGGTAATTCTGTGATACAGTGCTCCCACTGCAGAGCAGTGCAGCAAGGACATCGCAAGGATGCATGCAACCTTCATTTTCATTCTTATATTATCAATAGATGAAGAATTATGGACCGCATTCATGAGATTTCTCATGTAAAACCACCACCCCCTCCCCATCCCACCTCATGGGTACTGCTCACAGCTAGGCATTCTGGATCACAGGAATATCGAGTGTGTTTCTTTTATGGATGTCTGATCTTCTGTACCTTGGCAAGGATTTGGAGAAAAGCAGTGGGAATGATTTGGAGCTTAGTTATTGGGAGAGACCCTCAGAGCACAACCTGTTTTCAAGAAATGGATATGGCAGATGATGTATTCTCATTCCACCAATGCCTCCATTTAAATATTTTAGTCTTTGTGTTCAAATCCTTCCATGCCTCACTTCTCTGTATCTCTGCAACCTCCCTGCAAACCTGCGGGATCTTTGAATTCCTCCAACTCTGGCCTCTTGAGCAAACTTGACTTCCCTCAACCCATTGGCGGCCACGCTTTCAGCAGTCAACCAACAAAAAGTTCTAGATATCCTCCTGGATGACTTGACATGGCTAATGAATTCATCAAGTGTCAGCCATGGCTCATTGGCTAGCACTTTGCCTCTTAGTCAGGGCATGGGTTCATTTGCCAATCCAGAGATGTGAGCTCATTATCTAGGCTGACACCCAATGCAATATTGAGGGAATTTTTCACTGTCAAAGATGCTTTAATCAGAGAGACTTAATCTGCCCTCTCACGTGAACATAAAAAAAAATCCGATGGCATTATTATGATCAGAAGTAGGAGTGTTATCCTCAACACCCTAGGCATATATGTACTCCTCAACTAACATCACTAAAACAAATTATCTGGTCATGTACTTAGCTATTTGTGGGACGGTGCTGTACACAATTTGGATGCTGTGTTTCCTATACGCCTTTGTCTGTAAAGCACTTTGGGATATCCTTAAAGGCGCTATATAAATGCAAATACTTTCAATTACCAGAATGAAATAGTCATGTGGTAGTGCAGAACTTGAGTGTTGTTGAAAAAAAGGACAAGCTGTCAAAGCTGTTTGTATTGCATTCATCAGGACAGACACAAGAATGCCAAATTTCAAAGGGAGCAACAATTTATACTGCATGGTGCATTCACCATGTTATGATATGGCAGGTGATATTTGGAGGGCTGACCAAACCCCAAAGGGAAACTTGGTTATGCTATCACAACAATTTTGCAATTTGGATTTATTACGAGAAGGCATGTGTACTGAAGTCAGAAGTAAAGATTCCATTAATACTTTTGGAGATTTTAAATAAAATTAAAACATTTATTAACAAAAGAAAGCTTAAATACATAAGATTACAGTTACACGTTAAATTTAGTCTTATAACATTTCTCAAAAGATTTCTACTTAGCTAGACTCGCAAATAAACCCTTTTACACGCAACTGTCCCTATAGATTCTTAAGCTATAAAATATCCAGTAATATTATCGCAAGGTACCCGCTGTTGCTATAAGGGAGCTATTTCACAAGCCTCTCTCTCCCTTGACAATGGAAATCCAAAGCTTGTAACAAAACCTTGCTTCCTGGAACAACCAGACACTTCTCTGGGGCGGCTAGAAGTTGCTTCCTTCACAGGACTGTGCTCGCACAGCACACTCTTCAAGATCACATGGCCACATGTCATACAAGCTTTCAATCCTCTCTTAAATATGTTTTCTCCCTTTCATCTTTAAACCCATTGTTTTTAACTTTCTTTGGAAGTTACCTTCCCAGAATATAAAAATCTTTCACTTTGTCTTTATGGCCACTACTTTCGGGAAAAATAAACTTAATAACTTGCTTTATTTACTCATGATCTCATTTATCACCTAATGCAAATTCCTACTGCTACTGGTATCCCATCTCAGCTCACTCTTCACTTCAAAATGCCTGCTTTACATCTAACCCTTTGATAATTTAAACCTTGCAGTCTGACTGTCTTCAGTCTAATTAAGTTAGTCGTGGGCACACACTCACACATACACAGTGCCCCACAAGCCTGCTTCACAGTATCCCACAGTAATATTGGAAAATATATTTTCTTTAAAATGGCAACACCAGAACTAATCAGAGCTGACTTGCCAACCAATCAGCACCCCTTTTCTCCTGCAGTGTAAATTGTTGTTCCCTTTGAAATTTGGCTTTCTTGCGTCTGTCCCAATGAGTGCAAGATAAAAAGCTTTGGCAGCATGTCTCTTTTTTCAGCAATACTCAGAAGGAACCAGACCTGAAATGTTAACTGCCTATTCATGCCACAGATGTTGTCTGGCCTGCTGAGCTGAGTTTCCAGCGCCTTCAGGATTTTGTTTTCTATATTGTTAATGAATTGACTATTGTTTGGTCTGTGGAAGAAACCACTTTCCATCTCGCATATTAATTAACATCTATCCCCCGCACTACAGAATCCCAACTTACCAGAGTCAGTCACTTTGGGAAGCATTTGTTTAAAATACATTTGAAGGTCGATTATTTCCAGGGATAAATGGTCATCAAATCCCAACAAGGTATTACTTGGTGGAAAATGGATAAATGTTCCATTCCCCAGCACTGATATCCATCACTCTGATAAACACAATCATTCTGTAAAATACAGTAATTTAGAAAGCTGTGCAAGAGAATTTAACTACACCAGCAGTTTCCTGAAATTGGGTTTGAATACCCTGGTGGCGGGCATGCATAGATCGATGGTGGAAACAATGTTTGCTCTGATCACATCCTCACATCGATCATTAGCTTGAGAGAAAGGACACACAGTGAATAGTTGTTCTCAAGAAACATTTACAGAAGGTATTACTCAAAAGAAGGGAAGTTCGGTGTAGCACTCTAGGAGGAAAACTCTTAACGCTGTGGGAGCAAAGCTCAGCATATCATTTCTTGTATTCCTCCTTTGGAGAGAACTTCATCTTACCATTCTGCACGGGCAAGCTCATCTCCTAATTGTTCAACTGATAGGAACATTTTCCAATGCATGAGTGGTTAAAGTACCATCCACTGCTGCATGAAGACCACAACCGTGCTGAGCTAACCTGTCTCAGTTCTGGTCTCCACAGCCATGGGCTAAGATGGCAAAAATCATCTCAGGTACTCACTCCCCCTTCAGGAAAATACATCTACATGCAGGTATTGAGGATGGGGATAGGGTTTCAGCTGTGCTGTGTCTCATGGTAGTATAGCCAATGCTCTCAGTCTAGATTCACATGTGAAGATTAGCTGCTCAGATTAAGTGCCAGAAGGTCATTGGTGCCCAGCATGTGTCAGCACCTTCAGGAGCAGGAAGAAAATTGGTGGCTTATTGAGTGACCACTGCTGATCTCCCAACAGTACTTTCTTCAAGTGGGCGTTTTCCAGTTGGGAGTGTGGGACCATTGCTTCCATCCTGAAAAAAAAGTTTACCAGAGAAGGGATAGAGATTGGTACCTATTCTGTTGAATAAAAAAAGGACTTGCATTTATATAGCACCTTCCACAACCTTAGGTTGCCCCAAGATGCTTTAAATTCAATGCGCTACTTTTAAAGTGTAGTCACTATCGTAATGTAGAAAACGCAGACAAGTGACATTCCCTGTGTGTGTTAGCATTTGACACATCCTGACTGTCTGATTATTGATTTGCTAATCAAAAGATGTAGGGGATTGTATTGACAGTGTGCATCAGCCCTCAACAGTGAAGTATGTAACTGACAATAGCCAGCGGGCCGCAGTTAGAAGGTGACCCAGTCCCTGATCAGTGCCTCAGACAACTGTGTGGAAATCTTCAGCCAGTTTGCCTGTCACTGATTACGATGCAGTGTCAGCTTGGTTCAGCTGGTAGCACTCTCTCCTCTGAGGCAGAAGGTTGTGGGTTTAAGCCCTACTCCAAAGACTTAAACACATACTTTGGCTGACAGTCCCTACGACAGTCTGTCTTTCAAATGAGAAGTTAAACCGGTGTCTCTCCTCTCTGGTGGATGTATAAGATCTCATGGTATTATTTCGAACAAGAGCAGGGGAGTTATTCTCAATATCCTGGGCAATATTTATCCTTCAATGAACAGCATTTAAAAAAATTATCCAGTCATTTTCTGTTTGTGGAAGCTTACTGTGCACTAACTGGCTGCTATATTTCCTTCATTACAACAGTGACTAAACTTGAAAAAGTACTTCACTGACTGAAAAATGCATTGGGATATCCTGAGGTTGTGAAAGGTGCTATATAAATACAAGTCCAATGTGCGTAAAAAAAACCCTCCAAACCTCTCCCACTGTTCTTTTGGTGAAGATCTTAAATTTAATTCTGAAAACCTCTCTCAGATCGCCTTACTTTCTTTGTTTAATGTAATTGCACCAGTTTCACTAGTCTCTCTTACTAGCTAAAGCTTATCCCTGGGCTCACCTTAATCCATCTCTTACTGCCATTGTGTCTATCGAAAGCCTGTTCATTGCCCTTTATGCTTTGCTGATAGTTGCCAACTGTAATGGTTCTGAGTTCAGAAGATTTCAACCCAGTTTTAATGCCTTTGCCAGAATTCCTGTGCTAGTGTAGATCAATAGCCTTATAGTTAGTAGCTCAGCAAGACATTGTGCTGCAATGGGCTCAATAAGCTGCAGTGCATCTTCTTAAATTACTCCAATGTCACTTTTAAAAAAGTATTTTAGTGATTTAACAAAGTCTGCAAAATGAGTGCAAACCTAGCGTTTCTCAACATGATGAAATATCATTTAGGAAAACTAGATCAGAAAATCAGTCACCATCATGGAAAGATAAATGGTCACAACTGACCAGCTCTGATGAAGGGAGCACGATCCTGGTTATTCTCTTTCGGAACTGACAGGTCTGACACGTTTGTAGCAATTTATGTTTTTCACTTAAATTTCTAACATTCTTAATTTTTTATCTCCGGGGGAGAGCTGTTCAAAGCCCTAGACCAGAAAAAGAATTACACATCCAAAAAATTATGGCAGACATACTATAGAGCTAGTACAGGGAGGTGCCTATAGAGGTGCATACAATAGAGCTAGTACAGGGAAATGGCTATAGAGGTGCATACTATAGAGCTAGTACAGGGAGGTGCCTATAGAGGTGCATACTATAGAGCTAGTACAGGGAGGTGCCTATAGAGGTGCATACAATAGAGCTAGTACAGGGAAATGGCTATAGAGGTGCATACTATAGAGCTAGTACAGGGAGGTGCCTATAGAGGTGCATACTATAGAGCTAGTACAGGGAGGTGCCTATAGAGGTGCATACTATAGAGCTAGTACAGGGAGGTGCCTATAGAGGTGCATACGATAGAGCTAGTACAGGGAGGTGCCTATAGAGGTGCATACTATAGAGCTAGTACAGGGAGGTGCCTATAGAGGTGCATACGATAGAGCTAGTACAGGGAGGTGCCTATAGAGGTGCATACTATAGAGCTAGTACAGGGAGGTGCCTCTATAAAGAGCAAGCGATTAAACAAGAGTCTTACTGCTGTGCTATCAAAGGTAGCCTCTGTGCCCAGCAAATGGCCAAAACTCAGGGTTTTTTTCAATGCAAGTTGATTTTATTTAATTGACTTTTTAACTTATTGTCTGTGGGTTCAGGAACAAGGAGAAAGAGGGTATGATAAACACATTACTGTTCCAGCAAGACCAAATCCGCTGCATTCTTATCCAGCAGCAGTTTTAACCGACCCAGCGCATGGGCATGAGAATCTATCTTGCTATTCAAGAAAACTGACTGTGCTTCACAATGCATTCTCTCTAACCAAGTCAAAGCAAGCAGCCCAAAAAACAAATACAATGACTGCTAGCCAGAAAGTAAGGGTCAGAAGTGGAGACAAACTCCCCATTGGTCAGCTCAATTAGCTATACAAATGTCGATGGCTTTGAAGGCGAGGCAGGTCTTCAAGGCATCTTTACCCCTGTGATGTGCTCCCCAAGTGCCAGGATTGGACAAGGAGATGGTGATAGTGACCTGCTTTCAGGTGTTGGTGGTGCTGTTCAGCTGGCTGTGCGAGGGCAGCACACAGAGCTCAGTCTGATTTCTCATTAGTTGCAGGGAGAGCCTGGGCTTTGTTTTACTCCCCTCGCATTTGGCACTCAAGAGCAGGTGGGTGGGAGATTGCGGAGATGAAGCCATAATATTCTCCAGCCTGATGCCACTGGCAGGTTGTTTAAACTTATTCAGTAAAGTGGTATGAAACCTTGCACGGAATTTCAAACATTTTTTAAAAACAATTTTTAGTAAAATAACCAGCTGCTTTATTCATTGGATGCCATTATTTGGTCCAGAAGCGTGACTGCTCAGATTAAGGGATGATTTCTATTGAGGTCCTCCTGAACTGTCCATCACAGTGTAAGCATATCATTGATCCAGTTTCCTCCTTCATGCACCAATCCAATGACACTGAAAAATATGTCACCAAGTGGTTTCGCCCATCACATCTTTGTCCAGCTGCTTAATCAACCACAAAAATATTCCTGTCCCATCCCCTCCGACAAGAGCCAGCTCCAACAGGCCTGGAAGCTTCTGTGGCCCTGGGGAGAATGCTAGTGACAAGCAATCTGCAGAGGCATAGCATCACCCTCATTCTCATGGACACAGCAGGAAACACAAGGGACGTAGTGACATGTCAGCACAACAGCTGGCTTGGACATTCCCAGGTCCCTGTCTGGATGCAGAGGGTGGGAGGAGTGTGAAGGCTTTCATAGTTCTTGTTGTGGGGTCTGTTCAGTTGCCAGCATGCCCATGTACTTGTTGGTGAGGAAGTCACAGACGGAGATGTTACAGATGGCTTGGTGCACGTTGATTACACTCAGTTCTTTGGGCGCTCTGAATCAAACAAAGAAACATAAGCCTCACTATTTACAAATTGAATAGGATGATATATCATAGAAGGAGGCCATTCAGCCTATCTTTCCTGTACTAGATCTTTTAAAGAGCTATCGTATTAGTTCCACTCCTCTCTTTATTTCCCCATAGCCCTGCAATTTTTTTTCTCTTTTCAAATATTTACCCAATTGTCTTTTGGAAGTTCCTATTGAATCTGCTTACAATACCCTAACAGGCAGTGAATTCCAGGCCATAACCACTCACTGTGTAGAAGAAATTCTCCTCGTCTTCCCTGTATCCTTTGCTAACTGGCTGAATGGAAGATCCCCTTTCACTCTTGATTTCGCCATGCTCTGACTGTCCTGTTGATTCACACTCAGCAATCCAACACACTATATGATTGCTCCCTATAGGAATCATTTATTTCTGAGCTAGCGTAGGAAGCTGCGGAAGAACCTAGGGAACTGGATTAACATCCATCAGAATGCAGTGAGCAGGCTGGCAGTGAGTACGGAGAGGTCCTCTGGGGCTGTGTTGCATTACCCCTCCTGGACTGTTCTGCAACTTCCGACCACACTTTCCTCCTCTAAAGTCTTGCCTATGTCGTCCAGTTGATTGGGACTGTTTTCACCTGGTCTCGCTCTTACCCATCAAAAGATAGGCAAAGCATCTCCAGCAATGGGTTCTCTTCCCACACTGGCACTGCTAACTCTGGAGTCTTCCAAAACTCTATCCTTGGCTCCCCATCCTCTTACTCATCAAAATGCTGCCCTTTGGCGACACAATCTACAGACATGGGGACAGCTTCCATACAATCACTGATGACACCCAACTCTACCTTTTCTGCGCCTCTTTTAGCCTCACCACCACCTCCTGTGTTGTCAGACTGTTTGCCCATTATCCAGTCAAGGCTGAGCTGCAATGTTTTCCGATTAAACATTGGGAAGACCAAACATTTCCTCAGCTCCAGCTACAAACTTCGTTCATTAATCACCGACTCTAAACCTCTCCCCGGCCGTTGTCTCAGGCTGAACTGGACGTATCCTCTTTGACCTAGAGATGAAGCTACCAACACTTTAACCCCAGAAACATTACCGCCTCTGCTCTCACCTCAGTCCATCTGCTGCTTAAAAAGGTGCAACCATGGGCTGAACTTCATGGGCCATTCGTGGGCAGGAAAACAGGTGGATGGACCCGTAAATGAGGGCATCATGCAATCAGGGTATTCCTGCCACCAGTCCACCCACCCCCTCTACAATCTTAAGGGTGGCCGGGGAGGCAGCAGGTGAATTGCCTGCCCGTGACCCAGTTGAGGCCCTAAAGGGGGCAGTTAATGCCCAATTAAGAGCCTCATCACACCACTGGAAGTCTGCACTTATTGTGTAGCCCAAAAGGTTTAACCCTGCGGACAGCTGGTCAACGAAAAGGTGGGGGCAGGTGGTGCCTCCTTCCCAGGTCCCCTGTATCCATCAGAGGACCCTCTCCCACAGTTCTGCCATCCCATGTCCACCCGACCTCCTGCCCTGTTCAGCAAGCCCCCATCCCCACCCCAAGTCCCGTCAGCGAGATCTCAGACTTAACCAAATGTCTGGGTCCATTGATGAACACCATCTCCTTGACCTACCTGTGGTACCTGCAGTGGCCACCACTCCTGTTTGGCACTGCTGGTGTGCAGAGCTGCCAGCCTCTGACTGGCCAGCACCCATGTGAGGCAGGACATCCTCCTGGAAGCAAACAGAAGTCCTGCCTCATACTAATTAAAGGGCCATTGCCCAAAAAATTAAAGCCAGTGATCTGGTAACAGAAGCGGGCTCGCTCCCGAAACTTAGGCGAGGGTGCAGGGAGCCCACTCTCAGCGTAATATTCAGCCCCATGTCCTTTGTCACCTCCAAATTTCACTATTCCAATTGCTTTCTTGGATAACTTCCCATCCTCTAGCCTCTGTAAACATCAGCTCATCCAAAACTCTGCTTGCCTGCATTCTATCATGTACTAAGTCCTGCTCACCTCTCACCCCTGTCCCTGACATTGGCTGTCAGACCCCCAGTCGATTAGAAAGAAGAATGCAACATACCTGTTGTGGGGAGTGCTCTGGTGTGCAATTCCCAAAGACTCTCGAAGGATGTCACTTACAAACTGTTCAGCAGCCTAAAGACAAAGAGATGAGAATGATCAGAACCATCTTGACTTGGAAATATATTGCCGTTCCTTCTCTATCACTAGGCCAAAATCCTAGAACTCCCTTCCTAACAGCATTGTGGGTGTACCTACACATATGGACTGCAGTGATTCAAGGAGGCAGCTCACCAGCCCCTTCTTGAGGGCAATTAGGGATGGGCAATAAACGCCCCAACCTGGTCTGGCCTACATGTGACTCCAGACCCACAGCAATGTGGTTGACTTTTAATTGCCCTCTGAAAAGGCAGAGGAAACCACTCAGCTCGAGGGCAGTTAGGAATGGGCAACAAATGGTGGCCTTGCCAGCAATGCCCACATCCCATGAAGGAATAAAGAAGAAAAAACTTGTGCCAGCTCTGAGTAACAACAGGTCACTCCAAAAAGCGCTTAATCTTCCAATTTGTGCTGGCAATGGCCATGAATCCTAACCTCCAGCCTGTTCCTGGGGAATTCAGTCTCTGGTGCATGATGGAGAGGGTGCAGAGTAAACAGCCTGGTGGAGGCTGCAGCCTTCTGTGAGTTGATGTGCTGACATGATTCCTTTTTTTATTTATTTGCTCACGGGACGTGGATGTTGCTGAGTAGCACAGCGTTTATTGCCCATCCCTATGTCCATGCCACCAATGCCCACAAGGGTGGGTTTTATGACAAACAATAACTAGCTTTCAATTCCAGATTTGATTAACTGAATTTAAATTCTACAACTGACGTGTGAGATTTGAACCCATGTCTCTGGGTTATTACCATTACCCCACCATTTCCCATTGTTGTTTAGAGTGACACTCTGTTACTTAGAGCTACTGAATGATTTGGAGCAACTCATCGTTACTCAAAGTGAATCACTGTACTCACAGTAACTCACCGTTACTAGCAGTATCTCAATGTTACTTGCAGGGAGTGACTGTTACTCTGAACGACTCACTGTTACTTGCAGCATCTCAATGTTACTCACAGTGTCTCTCTGTTACTCAGAGAGTGTTATTGTTACACTGAACAACTCACTCTTTCTCCCAATGACTCACCATTACTAGTAGCATTTCACTATTATTTGGAAGGAGTCATTATTACTCAGAACGACTCAGTTACTTGCAGCGTCTCACTGTTATTTGCAGTGTCTCACCATTGCTCAGAGGGAGCAACTCGCCATTACTCGTAGCATCACACTGTTACTCACAGCGACTCACCATTACTAGTAGTGTCTCACTATTATTTGCAGCTTCTTGCTGTTACTTGCAGTGACCCGTTGTCATTCGCAGCAATCCACCGTCACTCCGGGTAACCCATTGTTATTTGGCAAGACCTACTGACCTTACCTTTATTATCATGTCTTCGATCACTGGCGCATAGACATGGCTCTCCACCTCCAAGGGTTCGATCGTAACACCAATCTACAAAGGGAAAAAGAGCTGTCACTGTGGAGAAACTTAACCAGCAGAAAGGGAAGCAGTCAGCATGGAGAGGCTAAGCCACCATGAAAGGACAGCTCATGCTCACATGTGCACACGAGGAAACAGGGAGCCAGACACACAAAACATAGACAAACAGACAGATGGGTATTGGTTGCGGGTTGGCTTTCTGGCTACATCTTAGCCTTTTATGGTTACCTGTTGTGCTGTATCTCTGGCATATTCCATGGCTGGCATCAAGCCCATGTAGAATTTGACCTCTTCATCCTCCTCCTCCAGCTCTTTCTTGACTTTCACTTTAGAGGGCTCGACCGTGCCAATGATGTCAACCTCTTCATCACTCTCAGGCTCAGTTTTCAAAATGGCCTCCACCTCCATAAGCCTGTGACAGAGCTCACCAGCCCCACTGTATGTGGAAGGGCATTCTGAAATTCAATGCCAAAAACTGCTAAACAATAGCAAATTTCTAAATAGTCTCAAGCATTGGTGATTAATGGCGAGTCTTAAAATTATCCCAAGAACTTGCAATTAATGGCAAATTTCTAAATATTGGTGAGAGTTTACAAATAGCAAAGCAGCTATTTATATATTTATACCCAACAGTTTACACGTAAAGGAGAGTAAGTAAATAACTTCAAATGTTGGTAAGTAACTCAGATAGTTTGTAAATACAGGAAAAAGTTATAAATTACAAAAGGAATTGTGAATAATGGGAAGGATTTGGAAAATAACTTCAGACAAGAAGTAGACCAGACCAGCACTATGTTCCGAATAAGTCATATTGGACTTGAAACATTAACCCTGTTTCTCTCTCTACAGGTGCTGCCAGGCCTGCTGAGATTTTCCAGCACTTTATTGTTTTTATTCCAGGGATATGCAAATACCCTCAAGAATATATAATTATATCCAAGAATATGCAAGTATTTCTAAGGGTTAATGACTAACACAAAGCAATCAATTTTAGATCCAAGTGGGGAAAGGAGGTGCAAACGTAAATTGTATTCACTGGCTTAATTTTGAGGCCAGGGTATTTTAACTCATAGGCCTTCCATGCATGCTATTCACAGTATCCATTAATGACTTAGATGGCGGGATAGAGTGCCCCATATTCAAGCTTGATGATGACATGATTCCTTTTTTTATTTATTTGCTCACGTGACGTGAGCAGTATAGATGGTAGTATAAAATTACAAAGAGGTATTCATAGATCAAGTGAATGGACAATACACTGGCAAATGAATTTCAATGCAGGCAAATCTGAGGTCATTCACTTTAGACCTAGAGGAATAGAACTGGGTACCTTCTAAATGGTGAAAAGCTAGAAACAGTGGAGGTCTGAAGAAACTTAGGAGTCAATATACACAGATTATTAAAATGTCACAGGTACAGAAAATAATCAAAAAGGCTAATGAAATGCTGAACAGGCTCAAGGGGCTAAATGGCTTCCTCCTGTTCCTATGTCACCTGCATGAAATGGGCAGAGAGCAGCAGCTGGCTGGCAGGCATGACAGAGGCTGCCTGCCCAACACCAGCGGAAGGGGCTCGTTGGTGAGCAGGTTAAGTCATGGGTGGAGGGTTTCAGGAGAGCCTTGTCGGAGGGTATGGAGGAGTGACTGCATTGGAGTCTGCAGAAACACTCATGCTCGCTCTTTATCTTCACAAAGGGAAGTTTCTCACCTACCTTGGATGGTCTCTTCAGTCTCCACATCAGTAGTGGAACTGCTTTAGACTGCTGGGAAATCCACACCTGTTTCCCTGCTCAGGGCCCAGTTAAAAGGTAATCGGTATCCCACTGACTTAACAGAACACCAATTTGTATCCCTTAGCCACCTAACTACAACTAACATTTCAAATGATGGCCAGCAGAAATGTGGAGTTCAATCAAAATGTTCAATTTTAAAGAACCACCACCCCCCCCAACCGCCCCCACCAACACCCCCCATCCCCACCCCTCCACCCCACAACCCCCCCCTTCCCACCCCCCCAACCGCCCCGACCAACCCTTAACCCCCCTGCCCCCAACCCCCCCCACCGCCCCCAGCAACCCCTGCTCCAGTTCCCCAAGGCGGGAACCCAAGGGTTATGCCCAAGGGCTTGTAAATAATGCCAAATTAGTAAATATCTCTAGACAATATAAACAGGAATGTTTCTAACTGACTGCCACCCACAAAGTAAATCTGGATCCGATTATAACATTGGACCATCTCTCCTACCGAATCTGATCTAACTTTATCCCAGTGATTTAATACTGGGATAATGTACTGCTAAATAGGGCAAGGACACTGAACTGTACCCTTTGAAAGCGTGTAGTTTACATACTGTGCTGATAAGCTATAAATAGTGTCCACTGGGATATTGTCTTCAAGGAACTTTTGATATTGTGGCTGTCAAATAATTGCCAGCAATGAAAAATTGTAGACCCTCATTAATATAGTATCTATAAATATATAATACATAAAATATATATAAAATATTAAACAGATTAAAACCCAGCTTTCCATGCTCCTGGAACTCCATGCTAACTCAATCACAAAGGGGTACAGGAAGAAGAGATAGAAATCAGAAATTAGGCTAAACTGGAGACTGAAAACATCTGAGAGACAGACAGGAGTTTGGTTATCTTTCTGACAATTTATTGATAAGACCACACTGGGACTACACCATATAAATGAAAGGGAAGGTGCCTCGGCTGTACAGGGTACAGGGAAAGGAGCCTCGGCTGTACAGGGAACAGGGAAAGGAGCCTCGGCTGTACAGGGTACAGGGAAAGGAGCCTCGGCTGTACAGGGTACAGGGAAAGGAGCCTTGGCTGTAATGGGTACAGGGAAAGGAGCCTCGGCTGTACAAAGTACAGGGAAAGGAGCCTTGGCTGTACAGGGTACAGGGAAAGGAGCCTCGGCTGTACAGGATACAGGGAAAGGAGCCTTGGCTGTACAGGGTACAGGGAAAGGAGCCTCGGCTGTACAGGATACAGGGAAAGGAGCCTCGGCTGTACAGGATACAGGGAAAGGAGCCTCGGCTGTACAGGGTACAGGGAAAGGAGCCTCGACTGTACAGGATACAGGGAAAGGAGCCTCGGCTGTACAGGGTACAGGGAAAGGAGCCTCGGCTGTACAGGATACAGGGAAAGGAGCCTCGGCTGTACAGGATACAGGGAAAGGAGCCTCGGCTGTACAGGGTACAGGGAAAGGAGCCTCGGCTGTACAGGATACAGGGAAAGGAGCCTCGGCTGTACAGGGTACAGGGAAAGGAGCCTCGGCTGTACAGGGTACAGGGAAAGGAGCCTTGGCTGTACAGGGTACAGGGAAAGGAGCCTCGGCTGTACAGGGTACAGGGAAAGGAGCCTTGGCTGTACAGAATACAGGGAAAGGAGCCTCGGCTGTACAGGGTACAGGGAAAGGAGCCTCGGCTGTACAGGGTAAGGAGCCTCGGCTGTACAGAATACAGGGAAAGGAGCCTAGGCTGTACAGGATACAGAGAAAGGAGCCTTGACTGTACAGGATACAGGGAAAGGAGCCTCGGCTGTACAGGGTACAGTGAAAGGAGCCTTGACTATACAGGATACAGGGAAAGGAGCCTCGGCTGTACACGATACAGGGAAAGGAGCCTCGGCTGTACAGGGTACAGGGAAAGGAGCCTTGACTGTACAGGATACAGGGAAAGGAGCCTCGGCTGTACAGGGTACAGGGAAAGGAGCCTCGGCTGTACAGGGTACAGGGAAAGGAGCCTCGGCTGTACAGGATACAGGGAAAGGAGCCTTGGCTGTAATGGGTACAGGGAAAGGAGCCTCGGCTGTACAGAGTACAGGGAAAGGAGCCTTGGCTGTAATGGGTACAGGGAAAGGAGCCTCGGCTGTACAGGATACAGGTAAAGGAGCCTCGGCTGTACAGGATACAGGGAAAGGAGCCTCGGCTGTACAGGGTACAGGAAAGGAGCCTCGGCTGTACAGGGTACAGGGAAAGGAGCCTCGGCTGTACAGGATACAGGGAAAGGAGCCTTGGCTGTACAGGGTACAGGATACAGGGAAAGGAGCCTCGTCTGTACAGGATACAGGGAAAGGAGCCTCGGCTGTACAGGGTACAGGGAAATGAGCCTCGGCTGTACAGGGTACAGGGAAAGGAGCCTCGGCTGTACAGGGTACAGGGAAAGGAGCCTCGGCTGTACAGGATACAGGGAAAGGAGCCTCGGCTGTACAGGATACAGGGAAAGGAGCCTCGGCTGTACAGGATACAGGGAAAGGAGCCTCGGCTGTACAGGATACAGGGAAAGGAGCCTCGGCTGTACAGGGTACAGGGAAAGGAGCCTCGGCTGTACAGGATACAGGGAAAGGAGCCTCGGCTGTACAGGATACAGGGAAAGGAGCCTCGGCTGTACAGGGTACAGGGAAAGGAGCCTCGGCTGTACAGGGTACAGAGAAAGGAGCCTCGGCTGTACAGGGTACAGAGAAAGGAGCCTCGGCTGTACAGGATACAGGGAAAGGAGCCTCGGCTGTACAGGGTACAGGGAAAGGAGCCTCGGCTGTACAGGGTACAGGGAAAGGAGCCTCGGCTGTACAGGGTACAGGGAAAGGAGCCTCGGCTGTACAGGGTACAGGGAAAGGAGCCTCGGCTGTACAGGGTACAGGGAAAGGAGCCTCGGCTGTACAGGGTACAGGGAAAGGAGCCTCGGCTGTACAGGGTACAGGGAAAGGAGCCTTGGCTGTACAGGGTACAGGGAAAGGAGCCTCGGCTGTACAGGGAAAGGAGCCTCGGCTGTACAGGGTAAGGAGCCTTGGCTGTACAGGGTACAGGGAAAGGAGCCTCGGCTGTACAGGGTACAGGGAAAGGAGCCTTGGCTGTACAGGATACAGGGAAAGGAGCCTCGGCTGTACAGGGTACAGGGAAAGGAGCCTCGGCTGTACAGGGTAAGGAGCCTCGGCTGTACAGGATACAGGGAAAGGAGCCTCGGCTGTACAGGATACAGAGAAAGGAGCCTTGACTGTACAGGATACAGGGAAAGGAGCCTCGGCTGTACAGGGTACAGTGAAAGGAGCCTTGACTATACAGGATACAGGGAAAGGAGCCTCGGCTGTACAGGATACAGGAAAAGGAGCCTCGGCTGTACAGGGTACAGGGAAAGGAGCCTTGACTGTACAGGATACAGGGAAAGGAGCCTCGGCTGTACAGGGTACAGGGAAAGGAGCCTCGGCTGTACAGGGTACAGGGAAAGGAGCCTCGGCTGGCTACCCTTGACTTCTCTTCTCACTCCTGTCTTCCTCATTTTTAACTTGTGTTGGCTGGGGATTTGAACCCTTTGCCTCAGTGAACATTTTACTAGTTTGGTTTGGGTCGTTTTACCGTCCATAACCTGAATGGCTTATCACTCAGAGTTTACTGGGAGCTCACCTGGTTCATTGTCGATCCGGGTCAGTATATCTTCCATCGAATCTTCCTCGATGATGGCCGTTTCTGGATCGAGCGGTGTGTAGCCACGCTGACGGCACCAGGACATGATCTGCTTGGTTTTCATGGCCTCTGTGTTGCTGAACCGTGCGCATTTTTCCATCACGTCCTGCAGGATCTTCCTTATGGCTACTGCACGCTGCCACTGTGCAGACAGGGAGGAACAGGGCAACATGAGGTTCCTGGCTTTACACCACCGTCCTTACAGACTAAAACGGAGGAGAAACACTACAGATACAAAATTATCCTTGGGCTGAAATCATGCAAAAGGCTAACAGAATGCTATCCTTTACAAAGGAGTGGAAGTTATTTATACGTTGCACAGAGCCTTGGTCAGATTCCACCTCGAGTACCCTACTGTCAGATTTGAACACGTACCTCAGGAAAGATACACTGGTCTCAGAGGGCACACTGTGTAGATACACCAGAATGAAAACTGGACCTAAATGGTTACTGGGACATGGGATCCTGTATTGCAGCGGGGGGGGGGGGGGGCACTGGCAGAAGGGGTCCTGTATCGGGGGTATCTGTAACACATACACTGGTAAAGGGGCCACATTTGTATCCTGGACACAAGTACACCAAGTTCTGTCTGAAGGTTGACACATGCTGAAGTATCGATCTCAGCCTCAACACACTGAGGCAAGGGCCTGTTGCTTCTCTCAAAGAGAGGGAGAAAACTGGTTTCAGAAGGACAGTAGAAAAAGCCACAACACAGACCAACCTACCATTGAATGCTAAATCTTGCTGGACTCCAGTTACACAAGTGACAACTGCCTCAGACAATTTGCTATTTTTCGCAGCTGAGCCCAGTGACCGTTAGTGGGATATCTGACCAAGGGATGCATCACAGTGGAGCCTGCCCCCTTCCTTACACAAAATCCACATAAATTTTCAGCAGGGACCAGTAGATAGCAATTGGGTGTGGGAATCCTGCTGATTTCGCTTTTCTCTTCATCTATCCCTTCAAAGCTCTGTCTAATTAAGACAAAAACAAGGAACTGAAAATTAACCTGGGCTCAAGAGCACTGGGAAGCGGGCCTTACCTCTGCAGCTCTCCTCTTCCCAATATTCCAGCTGTAGTACTGCTCCAGAGAGATCGCACAGAATGGGTTGGAGTCCTCATCTATTGGAAAAAGTTCATTGATCAGTGTTTAATTTATCTAACATAAAAACCACTGGGTGTCACAGATATACCACAGATGTTATAGAAACAGCTAAAGGAAAACGAGGTTTGGCGTGATAGTAAGTTCTGCATTTAACATGCCAAAGCAGCTGGGCAACAATGATCAAAGTGAACAGATTCAATCTCTGGGTCAGTTGAGCACAGGTCGAGAATGTCAGGTTAAACTGCACCTTGATTACTACCTTCCAATTTTGCTCAAACTATGGAGGCGTTGCAAAGAGACTCCTCAAGTCTATAGGGCCTTATCACGCTCATGGGAGTCCAAGACACCTCATGTCTAAGGGATTACGGTGTCAGCAAATATAGCAGCCAATTTGTGCCACAACTAGCCAGTGGAAAAATGGCCAATTAATTTGCTGTTTGTGATGTTGGCTGAGGGATGAATATTTGTCAGGACACTGGGAGATCGCCCTGATTTTTTTTCTAATTAATTCTTGGGCTGTCATTTATTGCCCATCCCTAGTTGTCTTGAGAAGCTGGTGGTAGGAGTTCATTCTGAACTGCTACAGTGCATGCTTGAAGCAGTTTGTTACAAGTGAGCAGTTTGTTGGCTATTTCAACAAGCAGTTTAGAATTAGCTGTGTTGGTGTAGGACTGGAGTCACATGTAGTCAGACTGGGTAAAGATGCCAGGTTTCCTTCCCTAAAGGACATTAGTGAACTCTGGGTTTTTACAACAATTCAACAGCTTTATGATACCTCTTGCTGATAGCTTTTTATTTCTGAATGATGGGATTTGAACTCACGTTCTTTGCATTATTACTCCAAGCCACTACACTACCTTTCCTATCCTATCCGGTAGATACGTGATCTTTTGTGACTATCTAAATCACAGCCTTTTCAATTTGAGCACATAAAGTGGTATGACGCCTCAGTGGTGTACTGAGGGAATGCTGCACTGTCAGAGGTGCCATCTTTTGGATGAGGCCCTGTCTACCCTCTGAGGTGAATGTAAAAGATCCTACAGCACTATTTTTAAGAGCAGGGGAGCTTCTCCTTGGTTTCCTGGCCAATATTTTTCACTCAGCCAACATCACTCCAACAGGTTATCTGCTGGAAATAGTTTTGTACCGATTCAAAATCTGCCCAACGTGAATGCACCGGAGCGTTTGTCTGCAGCTGCTGAATCCAACATTAAAATGAGCAACGAGTGGAAATAAAAATCAGGAGTTTTACTCACTTTTCTTGGTTACGATCAGAGGCACCTTCTTCAGGATGGCAGTCAGCAGCTGCTGTACATTCTCAATGTGTTCAAGGCTAAAGGCAGTGAAGGAATAAGAGGCCGGTCAGTGCTCTGTATGTGTCAGTAAAGCAGTGACACCCAACACCCAGCTATTGCCAAAACATTAACCCTGTCTTTTCTCTTCAGAGATGCTGATGGACCTGCTGTTTATTTCTACAGCGACTTATCTTAACACAGTGACACCTGGCTAAACTGATGGCTATAACACAAAGGGTGGGCGGTGCGTCAATGAACATCTCCCAGTTGAGGTATTGATACAGTAATTTAACAATGAAGCATGCGGTCAGTCAGTGGGATCTTTTTAACCGATTAGTTTTCTCTCCTTTCTCTTCAGCTATTCTATGAGGTTGCCTGATTGTTGGTATCTCACCTAAGTGACTACTCTTTGTCTGTGAAGTGAGACAGTGAGTGCAGGCAAGATACTTGACTGTGAAAGACTTGACAGTTATGAGTCACCCGACATTCACAGACGTGAATTTTCCAAGCGTGATCAACGAATAGTAACCAGGTTTCCATCAGTATTCCAGGAACGTGGAGGCCAAATGTAGTTGAGTACAGGACAGAGCACACCCTACCTGGAAGAATTTGATGGAACAGTATAAAAGGAGCTTTACTCTGTATCTAAGCTGTAACGTGCTTGACTTTTTAAACTGAGTGCATCTTGGGAGGCATCCATAGAAGAAAGATTTGAGAATAAAATGCTGGACTTACTCAATAACTTCAAATGCCCCATCCGATCCTCCTCGTTCCACTTTCACAGTGCCTGCTGTGGGAAGTGTGGGGCTGAAGCAAGCACCTACAGAACCAGGCTCTGTCTTCACTGTACAAAGAGATGGCAGAATGATAATTAGGTATTACACGACCCAACAGACAGGAAACAGACAAACCAGTGGCAGATAAATCGACCTAATTTTTGCAGAATCTTGTGCGTCGTGTTTGACCCCTAAAGCCCTTCTTAATAGTGCAACCAAATCTAACTGCTTCCCCACTACTTCCATCTAATTGCTTTAGTGTGATGTTTAATACAACTTGCATGCAAGGTGAAGAAAGATCATTCATATTTTTGCTTTGAACTATGGGAGCCATTCTGGTTTCAATGAGTTTTAATGGTTTAAATGGGTCTTCCTGACATTCCATGTGCATTTAGTTTAAAGCCATGTTTTCTTTTTATTCATTCTCAATTCTTATCATTTTAACAAAGCCAAATGTCTGTGGATGTGGTCCTTTGATATTACCATGTACTATTATCCAGGATCCATCAGGTGATGAACTCAAACAACATTACAAACTGCACTTCCTGTAAGGCACAAAGATTCTCTACTCATACAAATTAATGAAATTTTTAGACCACCGAACTAAGTGGATTGACTAAGTGGATTGTACAGTGGAGTTTTACTTTGTCGAGCATCTCTCTCTCTCTCTCTCCCTCCTTCCGTCCCTCTTCTTCCGAGGATACTGCCTGCCTGTTGGGTGGTGGGTGCCCTCCAGCACCTCACCCAAGTGATTATTCTTCAAACATGAACCTGGACAGTAAATGCCACTGGGAGAAGCCCGAGTGCAGATGGAGCGTACACCCTCTGGGACAGGGAAAGCACTCCATGTTGAGCTGAGGCAGGAAGTAAAGAATGAAAGAGTGCTTTGAGGGAGTTGGAGAGCACAAGGGTCTTATTGCGAATTATTCGTCTATTCTCCAGATCTGAGCAGTGAAGACCATTGATCCAATCCTGTCACAGAGTCTGAATGCAGGGCAATATGACACTGGGCTAAAAGGGTTCAATTATGAGGATAGGTTGCCTGAACTAGGCTTGTATTCCCTTGAGTACAAAAGATTAAGGGATGGTCTAATTGGTGTTTAAGATGTTCTGAAAGCCTAAAGAGAGATTGAGGAGGGGCAAGTTTTTTTAAATATATAAAAATAAATATCAGTATGTAAGCAGTTATGAAACTGCCTCCAGATAGAAAGCTCACAGTGGAGAAGAGATCCCAACAGAAATTTGGATTTATATGACAATTTCAATGGGAAACATCCTAGATACTTTACAAGGGCAGGGTAGGAAGAAGGTAGATAACATGAATAGGCAACAAAGATGTCATTTAGCAGGGATCAATGAGTACTTTTCTAGTTTACAGCCCAGTGCGCCATCTAACAGTGTGGCACTTGTTCTGGCCCCGAGGCCAAACAGAACTTGTGAATCTCAGCTGGGCCAAGGATTGGGACAGTACGATTGCTCATGCCCCTGGACTAAAAGAAGGGAAAGCTATTCAGGATTCATGCCCAGCTATCGGATGTGGGCTGTACCATGGAACCGCTGTGATGCCTCATGTGGTATGGTCACTCTGCTCGCACATGAATGAGTTAGTGGAGAGCAGTCAATTGCCATAACCCAGCACTGGTCAGTGTCTACAGGTGGGAAGGGGATAGAAAGAAAGTGATAATTCTGTTCAAAGGGTCACTGGTGGCAAAAATGTCTCGAGTGTTTACAGGGCATCTGGTTTTCCCAGGAGCTGTGATTGTAGCCAGGATTGACATAAACACTGCAGTTAATTTTCATTACACTCCATTCTCCCTCCACTACACTCAGAAGCTAACCCATACGATCTTATCACTTATTCATTTCCTAAGTGCATATGAATGCTTCACAACATTTTCTTTTGCTCTTTTTAACTCTGAGTGGCAGAGATTTGTTTCAAGTGGACCCAGGGGTTTCAAACCTCTGAAAGTTTAAATTGAAACTACAGGAAAACAATTTCTCCGAAAAATCATTTTATGCATATTAAGTGTCAACCTGCTGGATGCAATTGATATCCACCAATGTTTTCTAATGCCTTTATTTTCCTCTCCTCTTCTCCTGAAGGCACTGACTTTAACAGCGCAAGGCTCGATGCCTTGCAGGACCTCAGCCCATGCCCACAAACCACATATGAGCCTAGGCAGTGAAGTGTCAGCATGTGGGAGGGGATTTCTGGATACTGATAAGCAGAACCGTGGCTGATTGGCTCTTCACACCCTCCCCCCCCTCCTCCCCCAGCCCAAGATACTGAGGACAATTGTACCCTCCCTGCTGTTGTCCTGGTTAAAATCAGCTAACTCAACATGTAGCCAGAAATTGAGATGGTACCCTCTGGTCTGCTTGGCTTAACTGAGCCAGCAAGAGAACATCCACAAGTATTTTAAGACTATACGGTTCCATTTCTACAATAATGACTGTTCCAGGTTAAAGTTCCCATTGTGAGAGTTTAATTAGCAATGGCATCATTGAGCTGGTTCGATCAGAAACAAGAGACATCTCTCCTTCCAATACATAAATGTCACACGGTGGCATCACCCCAGTCCTTCACTAACAGCAGCGAATTATGTCATTCATAACATATTGTGCTGAATTATATTAAATAAATGTACGATTCTTCCTAACCCCAATAGAGGCTTCTTATTTTTTGGTTTTCAATTCACAGAATCACACAGTGCAGAAGAGGCTGTTCGGCCCATGGAGTCTGCACCGACACGTGAGAAACACCTGACCTATCTACCTAATCCTATTTACCACTTGGCCCATAGCCTTGAATGTTATGACATGCCAAGTGCTCATCCAGGCACTTTTGAAAGGATGTGAGGCAACCCGCCTCCACCACTCTCCCAGGCAGCACATTCCAGGCCGTCACCACCCTCTGCGTAAAAAGGTTTTTCCTCACATCCCCCCTAAACCTCCTGCCCCTCACCTCGAACTTGTGTCCCCGCGTGACTGGCCCTTCAACTAAGGGGAACAGCTGCTCCCTATCCACCCTGTCAGGAGCAACACAGTGGGAGATACGTTGGTTAGTGGGGGCAATCAGATAACTTGACTCTCCTTTCCACTGACCTGTCCAATAGATCACCAGCCCGAAACATTGTCCATTAGATGCAAACTCTTCCACCCTGAACAAATAGATACTGGATCTGTAACACTATTTAATGGATTCCAGCTCTGTAACAGTGTCCAATCAGTGTCAGCTCTAGTAGAGCCAACATATCCCAGAACTGTAGCAATGTCCAACAGATCTTAGCTCAGTAAAGTAGTCCAATGATTACAGATCTATAATCTTGTCCAACAGATCCCAGATTGAGAAGAAATGTTCATACTAATTGGAAATGAGGATGCGTTTCCAAAGATTACCAATTCCTCAGGACTGTGTCACACTATCCTGGTTCCACAGCAGATCACTGAGAGTCAAATAAATTTCACCCACAGCCTTTATTCTGATCCAAGTACATTTACTACATGGTGTTGCAGCTGAATACTACAAGTTGCTGATTAAGGGAATGATTGCATAAGAGCACGTAGCTCTGAAACTTGCTCTGCGTAGAAGCAGAACACAGAATCGTAGAATGGATACAGCGCAGATGAAGGCCATTCGGTCCAGTGAAAGTCATGATTGAATCCCTGTCCACCATACTCTCAGGCCGTTCAATCCAGATCCTAATCACTCACTGCATAATAAAGCACCATTACTTCTTTTGCCAATCATATTAAATTGATGTCCTCTGGTTCTCGATCCTTCCACAAATGGGAACAGTTTCTCCCAATATGAATTAACTCCACACAGTCTAACTCTAGCAGGGCATTACAGGTGGAATGCCAGTCAGAGAAGGGGCAATGATATTAGGAGGCAGTGCCAGAGGCAGGACATTGACATTATAGGGCAATCCCAATCAGAGGTGGGACAATGACATTAAGGGTCAGTGCCAGAGGACAGTGCCAATGAGAGGCAGAACAATGACATCAGGCAACAGTGCCAATCAGAGGCGGGACACTAATTACAAAACAACAGAGGTTGACACCAGAGGTCCAGTTGCTTGACTCCCCTGTGGACCAGAATAAATTCTAGAGATGGTTAAGAACAAAGGAAACAGCTTAAAGAAATTACAAGGAAAAAATTAGTATACCATTCAGTAACCTCCTCCAGTACAAGTTCTGAGGAAGGAGTGTCTGGAATGAGTGGCCCTGCCCTGCTCAGGATAGAAGAGAAAGTTTACTGGTTTCCAAACATCATAAACTACCATCTTACCTGATACTGTTGCTACGGCTTTTCCACTCACTGTGTTCATTCCAGCAGTGTAACTGGACACAAAAGACATCACACTGGGTCCTGCCGAACTGCTGGTTTTGCTGGATCCTCCAGCACTGGGCTGCGAAACCACCACATGGGCTGCCTGGGAACCAACGGAAACGACACGAGGTGATTGGCTGGTGGCAAGATCCATCTGGGATACTGACGACTGCTGGCCTGAGGCTTTCGCTAGGGATGTGGCAGAATTCACAGGAGGGCTGGGGCCCTTCAGCTCTGACTGTGAACAAAGTGAAGAAGAAGTGGTGTTAGTGCCAGAGTGCCCGCAGGGCAATTGTTCCAATTGAAGACCAGAGGATATCTGCAGCTTGCATTCTCTTTCAAACCAATCAAAACATTTCCAGAGTAAAAAGGTTTCTGTGACGCTGAGCATACAATTATTGTGCTGTCATTCTTTATTATCTTTGTTCATGGGTTGCCCTCCCCTTCCTCCACTCTCTGCCCTGTTACCTGAAGAGTCACAGTTCCTACGGTTGCTGGTGCTGTTCCTGAGACTGGTGTTGAGAGACTGGCTGTCGTAATGACTCCTCCAGCCACCCGCAGGGTGGTAGTGCCAGGCTGAGAGAGAGGAAGTGCTGCAGACAGTGGCCTTGCTGCTCCGTCGGGTGAAGGAGAATGTACGAGTGAATGCAGAGAGGACGCTTGGGCACTGGGGACAACCTGTTTGTAAAATAAGTACATTTACACCTGCTTTAGCAATAAACACAATGCAATAGGCAGTGGCAGAGGGCGTACCGCCATCTTTCTTCTCCCCAAATGTCACCTTTCCAAACTGCATGGAGCATGGTGATGTGGGTCATCCTTCCCTGCAAGGCTGCCCCATATCATCACCAATAGTGAAGATCCACCAATGATCAGCCCCAAAGATAGCAACAGAGCTGCCACATTGGGCTGGCTCTACCATGGGAGACCGCATAGGTAAATTCACACCATTTGCTGATAAGAACTACAGCTACATAGTATGTTCAACACGCTGTGTAAACCTAAATGTTTCAGTCAGTTTTACAAAGAAATAACAAGAGGAACTGATGGCTGAATGGTGGACAGAAGATAGGAGTCTGGATTGAATGTTAGGTCAAAGAGATGGGTTTCACAAGGTTTTTAAAGAAGGAGAGAAAAGTCAAGAGGCAGACAGCAAGAAATTGGTTGCATGATCAAAAGAAGTGGTGAGGCTGCGTGCATCAATGTAAATACAGAGGCTGTGTGTGTCAGCGTATGTATGAACAAATAGTCAAGGTTTAAAAAGAGGTGGAGGACAGATCCTTGGAGGCCCCTGCCTCAGGGATCAAGGGTAACTCAGAAAATCCAGATTGCAGTAAGCAGGTCTTTTTTCTTCTGAAAGTACAGTGGTATTCTGAACAAAAAGTCCTCCCACATGCCCTCCTCCTCATCCTTTCAGAAAGAAATGTAACTCAGCAGTCCTGACTTCATTAATTGCCAGAAGGAAGCTCCAGTGATCACAAGATTCTCGAGTCTGTCTCTGACACTCAAGTTTCTTTCTAACATAAAGCAACATACAGGTTGTTATTGCATTTTTAGCTGTTCAATTGCTAAAGGCACCAAATTATTCAATGATTCTGTGGGAGCATGCAAGGTCTGTTACAAAGGTAAAGGTCAGCAGGCAAACACAAGATGCAAGCCTGAGGCAATAACATCAACATTTTATAACAGCAACAGTGTGCAGTCTTCAACACAGGGCAATTGAAAATAATTCATTGAACAAGAATGAATCAACATCACAAAACAATGAGCTGTGAATAAAGCTAAGCGAATTGAAACTATTCCCAATGAAGAAAGAAAGGCCTGGAGGGCTCACAAATCAATGTGGAAATATTTTTTCTAAGCATGAGGAATGTTTCGATCAATATTCCTTCCAAGCTGCGCGGGTGCAAGATCTCACAGCAATTAGGAATGTGTCACATAGGGAACAAACAGCATGCACAAGCAATGTTTCCTTTAAGATGCATGCCTGCACAGCCGCTTGTCAATCTTAAAGGAACGACAGCACAACATACAGGTTACACACAACAAACAGAAATGAGGGGAAACACTGCCAATGATCATCTATTGCAGTATGGTATATATAAAACATAAGGAAACCTTCAACAAAACATACAATTTATCAACACAGATTTTTTCCAATTCAAACTTGGGAGTTGGGTATCACTGGTAAGGTCAGAACTTATTGTCTGTCACTTGTTGCTTGGATAAAGTGGTGGTGGGTCTCCTTCTTGAACCATGGTTTGCAGCAACTGAGTGGCTAGTTAACCCACTTCATAGGGAATTGAGTGTTATATGGGGCCGCATATAGGAAAGACCTGGTGAGGCTAGCAGTTTTCCTTCTCTAAAAGACAACAGTGAATCAGCTGCAATTTTATTACTGACTGACACTACAAAGGACAAACACAACAAAAGACACCGATATTAGTTTTTTTTTATTTCCAGATTTTTAAAAATTGAATTCAAATTCTCAAACTGCCATGGTGGGGTCTGAATTCATGTTTTCTGGGTTATTAGCCCAGGTCTCTGGATTACCAGTAACATAACCACGAAAGGGACAACAGCAACTTGGGGGAGAATTTAACCCATGTCGGGCGGGCCGAGTGGGAACGGGTGGTCGCGGACCCAATCACCACCCATGATCGGGTCCATGCCACCATTTTACGCGGGCGGGCCAATTAAGGCCCACCTAGCGTAATGCACGGCTCCCGAGGATAGCGGGAGTGGGCGGGCAGCAGCGGGAGTGCACTGACCGCCAGGTCCAATGGCGACCCGGCAGCCTGTTTAAATGAAGCACTGGCAGCTTTTGCAAGGCTGCTCACAATGGCCAGTAGAAGGGCTCACCAGAGGTGAGCAGGCCAGACCAGAGGGTAGGGCAGTGGGGCAGGCCAGACCAGAGGGTAGGGCAGTGGGGCAGGCCAGACCAGAGGGTAGGGCAGCGGGGCAGGCCAGACCAGAGGGTAGGGCAGCGGCAGGCCAGACCAGAGGGTAGGGCAGTGGGGCAGGCCAGACCAGAGGGTAGGGCAGTGGGGCAGGCCAGACCAGAGGGTAGGGCAGCGGCAGGCCAGACCAGAGGGTAGGGCAGTGAGGCAGGCCAGATCAGAGGGTAGGGCAGTGGGGCAGGCCAGACCAGAGGGTAGGGCAGCGGCAGGCCAGACCAGAGGGTAGGGCAGTGGGGCAGGCCAGACCAGAGGGTAGGGCAGCGGCAGGCCAGACCAGAGGGTAGGGCAGCGGCAGGCCAGACCAGAGGGTAGGGCAGCGGGGCAGACCAGGCCGGAGGGTAGGGCAGTGGGGCAGGCCAGACCAGAGGGTAGGGCAGCGACAGGCCAGACCAGAGGGTAGGACAGCAGCAGGCCAGACCAGAGGGTAGGGCAGTGGCAGGCCAGACCAGAGGGTAGGGCAGCGGCAGGCCAGACCAGAGGGTAGGGCAGTGGGGCAGGCCAGACCAGAGGGTAGGGCAGCGGCGGGCCAGAAGGTAGGGCAGCGGGGCAGACCAGACCAGAGGGTAGGGCAGCGGGGCAGGCCAGGCCGGAGGGTAGGGCAGCGGGGCAGGCCAGGCCGGAGGGTAGGGCAGCGGGGCAGGCCAGGCCGGAGGGTAGGGCAGCGGGGCAGGCCAGGCCGGAGGGTAAGGCAGCGGGACAGGCCAGGCTGGAGGGTAGGGCAGCAGGACAGGCCAGGCCGGAGGGTAGGGCAGCGGGGCAGGCCAGACCGGAGGGTAGAGCAGTGGAGCAGACCAGGCCGGAGGGTAGAGCAGTGGAGCAGACCAGGCCGGAGCAGTGGGACAGACCAGGCCGGGGGGTAGGGCAGCGGGGCAGGCCAGGCCGGAGGGTAGGGCAGCGGGACAGGCCAGGCTGGAGGGTAGGGCAGCGGGGCAGGCCAGACCAGAGGGTAGGGCAGCGGGGCAGGCCAGGCTGGAGGGTAGGGCAGGGGGACAGGCCAGGCCGGAGGGTAGGGCAGCGGGGCAGGCCAGGCCAGAGGGTAGAGCAGTGGAGCAGACCAGGCTGGAGGGTAGGGCAGTGATGCAGGCCAGGCTGGAGGGTAGGGCAGCGGAGTAGGCCAGGCCGGAGGGTAGGGCAGCGGAGTAGGCCAGGCCGGAGGGTAGGGCAGCGGAGTAGGCCAGGCCGGAGGGTAGGGCAGCGGAGTAGGCCAGGCCGGAGGGTAGGGCAGCGGAGTAGGCCAGGCCGGAGGGTAGGGCAGTGAGGCAGGCCAGGCTGGAGGGTAGGGCAGCGGAGTAGGCCAGGCCGGAGGGTAGGGCAGCGGAGTAGGCCAGGCCGGAGGGTAGGGCAGCGGAGTAGGCCAGGCCGGAGGGTAGGGCAGCGGAGTAGGCCAGGCCGAAGGGTAGGGCAGTGAGGCAGGCCAGGCTGGAGGGTAGGTCAGTGGGGCAGGCCAGGCCGGTGGGTAGGGCAGCAGGGGAGTGTGCCCCTCGTTTTTAAGATGATCGCCTATCTGCCCTCCTGGAGGGAAGCAGCGGGAGGTCCTGCTTCCGAGGGACGGGAGGCGGAGGCCCCCTCACCTGACCAAACATGCCTGGGAGGAGGTGACCGAGACAGTGAGCTCCCATGATGTGGTGCAACACACGTGGGTCCAGTGCCGCAAGAGATTCAATGGCCTCCTGCGCTCGGTAAGGGTGAGTACAATGTTGGTAGAGGTCACTTAATGCAGCCATCAGCCTTTCCCCCCAATGCGCCCATCCGCTCCCCCCGCCCAAACAACTCTGAGTGCAGTTACAGCATTGAATCCTTCACAGCATGTTTCCCTCACTGGGTGGGCCAGCAGATATTGCCCATGCCTAGTTCACCATGATAGGGTAGTGCTGAGATGGGTTCTGCACCTGCAGCATGTGTTAGACTGACACCCAGAGTATAGAATGTGGGTGAAACTCAAGGATCTGCACCTAGGCAGAGTGCTGGAACTGCGAAACATGTCAAAGTCAGGGCGCTGACATGCAGGGAGGGGAGCTCCCAATTCATCTGCTGGGCTTTGCGTTGCACGTGCTTGTGCCTCCTTGCTTTGCAAGGTTAGACTGTGTGGTGGCAAATGTGATGGGGGCAGCAGCATGTGGGCAAGGGGGGGGCTTCGCCCTGGCTTCTTTGTATTAGTGTGCGGCAGCCGCAAGGTGACGAAGCACTGGAGTCCTGCCATGTCCCACTCTGGTTGGGGTGGCAGGGTTGCAATGGGAATCCAGGTACAGGCTGGACTAATCAATGCTCTTCTCTCCTTTTCAGGAGAAGACAGCACACAATTCCGCTGAGCGGATGCGGACTGGCGGAGGCCCGGCCCAGCAGAGGCCAGGCTCAGTTGGCCGTCGTGACTCCATTCAAGCAGCAGGCCATGGATCTGGAGAGGCGCCAGGCGCCCAGGTCCACCGGTGGCTGTGAGGCTGGGGTGCCATTGGGAGGTATGTTTGCCAAGCACTGAGGTCACCATGTGTGTTCCAGCAGCCATGGCACTGCTGAATGCTCAGTGACTGAAGTTTGTAACATGGGTTGACCATTGATTATGAAAGGATGAGCGCATACTGACCAGGGGCCAGGCATGCATATTGACATTGTCTGCACTGTAACTAATCAAATGTCCTTGTACTTCCTTTCAGCATCCCCGGAGCAGGGCCGGGAGGAGGAGGCAGAGGGGCCACTTCTCACACCTGAGGGCCCTGAACATTTCGACTCACCAGTGTCACACCATCTCTGCCAGGCAGGCACCAGTGCAGATAGTAGCACCTCGGTGGGAATTAGATCATCGGCTAGTGTCCCGGGGCACAGCAGTGAGAGCACTTCACACTCACTTGAGGTGCGGGCGGAGACAGAGGGTGCCCAGGGTGCCGGCAGTCTGAGGACTGTTGGGGACGAGGCACATGCTCGGTTGGTGGCTGATGATGTGACTCTGGAGTCGTCCGTGAGGCAGCAAATGCTGGAAGTCCAGCAGGGTATGCGGGGGGATCTGGCGGAGATACATGAGGCAATGTGTGGCATGGTCACCATGCTGGAGGAGTCCACGCAGAGCATCACCGATGCAATGAGCCTCATGGCCGAGCGCCATGCTTCCTGCATGGAGAGTGTCGACTCTCATGGAGAGGCTCCTCCAGGAGACCAATCAGGGCTTCCTGGGGATGCATTCAGACCAGCAAGCCCTCACCCCAGCATTGACCTCAGCTGGTCAGTGTCAGTGTGGGAGATGGTTTGGGTACCGAGTATCCCAGCTCGGTGCCCATCCGTCTACAGTGAGCAGGGAGGTTCGATGCGACCTCACTTCGGCGCAGCAGCTGCCTGTTGTATCTGTGGGCTCCTCTCAGGGCGCTCCGGATGAGGGCAGCAGCTCCTCCATCCCCCAGTGACCGTGGCATCCAATGAGGATGCGACGACTGGAGAGATGCCAGCTGTGGAGCTGGCCGCTCCCTCCTAGGTGGGGCCATCAAAGGCTCCACGGGCCAGAGGACAGCCGTCAAGGTCATCGAGGCCAACAGGACAGCAGTGAGCAGGCTGTCTCAGATGCCAGTGCCAGCGAGGGTGGAGCACCTAGACATAGCACTCGTAAACGTAAATTTAAGGCACCTTAGGCACACCACGGGTTTCTCACTGGTGCTTTTGTGTTGCCCCATTATTAGTTCATGACCACTTGGTGTGATGTGCAACACCATTGTATTTTTTTTTCTGAACTTCATTTTGTTTAATCATTAAACGTTGATATGTGAGCATAGCTCGGGTTGACTCCTTTCTTCTGCAGGTGGGAGGTTACCCATGATGTAATGAGTGAGTTTTTGACACTGAGCTTTATTGACAAGGCCCTTAGTTAATGTAATTATCCAGGCAGATTTAGCACTCAGGTATCGAGTATAGAGCATGCAGCCCTGGTGTATGTTGGAGGTCCATCTTTGGTGGGCTAGCTGAAGGTTCATTGGATTAAAGCCTTCTGGGTGTCCCTGCCTCCCTGGATGCCCAGGTCAGCGTCTATCCCCTCAGCATTCTCCTGTGCGTGCTCATTCTCGGACTCACTGTTGGACTCATCGTGTGCAGCCGGAGCAACTGCGTCTACACCTTCTTCGTCCACTGCTTCGCCCCTTTCCAGTGCCAGATTGCGGAGAGCGCAGCATGCAACCACTATCAGTGACACACGATCTGGAGGGTACTGGAGTGCACCCCCTGAACGGTGCAGGCATCGGAAGTGCATCTTGAGAAGACCAATGGTTCTCTCTACCACAGCCCTTGTGGAGGCGTGGCTCCTATTGTGCCGCTGCTCAGACTCTGTTAAGGGTAATATATTAGCTTGGATAGAGGATTGACTAACCAACAGAAAGCAGAGAGTAGGGATAAATGGGACTTTTTCTGGATGGCAAGCTGTAACTAGTGGGGTGCCACAGGGTTCGGTCCGTGGGCCCCAACTATTTACAATCTATATTAATGACTTGGATTCAGCGATAGAAGGTACTATTGCTAAATTTGCAGATGACACCAAAATAGGTGGGAAAGTCAGTTGCAATGAAGAAATAAGAAATTTACAAATGGATATGGGCAGGTTCGGTGAATGGGCCAAAATTTAGCAGATGGAGTTTAACGTGGATAAGTGTGAGGTTATCCATTTTGGTCGGAAGAATAAAAAGGTGACATCATTTAAATGGAGAGAAACTTCAGAATGCTTCAGTGCAGAGGGATCTGGGTGTCCTCGTGCATGAATCACTGAAAGGTAGTATGCAGGTAAGGCAGGTAATAAGGAAGGCAAATGGAATTTTGGCATTTATTGCTAAAGGAATAGAGTATAAAAATAGAGAAGTGTTGTTACAACTGTACAAGGCATTGGTGAGACTGCACCTGGAGTACTGTGCACAGTTTTGGTCCCCTTACTTGAGGAAGGATGTAGTTGCATTGGAGGCAGTTCAGAGGAAGTTCACTAGATTGATTCCAGAGATGCAGGGCTTGTCTTATGAGAGGTTGAGCTGTTAGGCCTATACTCGCTAGAGTTTAGAAGGATGAGAGGAGATCTAATTGAGATATATAAGATGCTAAAGGAGAGGCCATAGTTTTAGGCTAAGGGGTGGTAGATTTAAATCAGAGATACGGAGGAATTACTTTTCTCAAAGGATTGTGAATCTGTGGAATTCACTACCTCAGAGTGCAATGGATGCCGGGATGCTGAATAAATTTAAGGAGGAGATAGGCAGATTTTTAATTAGTAATGGGTTAAAAGGTTATGGGGAGAGGGTAGGAAATTGGAGTTGAGGCCAAAATGAGATCAGCCATGATCGTAATGAATGGCGGGGCAGGCTCGAGGGGCTGAATTGCCTACTCCTGCTCCTAGTTCTTGTGTTCTTGGATGGCGGAGAGGCGTCATGAGCCACCTTTTAAGGGGCTAGCCCTTGTCGCCCAGCAGCCATCCATCCAGCCGGGCTGGAGCACTGAAGAGCCTCGGCATCTGGGAGTGTCTGAGGATGTAGGCGTCGTGGGAGCTGCCTGGGTACCTTGCACAGACTTGTAGAATCTGCATCCTGTGATCACACACTATCTGCACGTTCATGGAGTGGAAGCCCTTCCTGTTGACGAAGGCACCGGGCTCACCCGCTGGCGCCTTGATGGCTACATGTGTGCAGTTAATTGTATCCTGGATGCAGGGGAAGCCAGCAATCGCTGCGAAGCCTCTGGCTCGCTCTGCCTGGCTGGCCTTGTCCCAGCAGCAGTGGATGAAGGTCAATGCACACCTGAACAGAGCGTCTGTCACCTGCTTGACGCAAGTGTGGACAGCTGACTGGTAGACTCCGCAAAGATCACCCACCGACCCCTGGAAAGAGCCGGAGGCATAGAAGTTGAGGGCAGCCTTGACCTTCAACGCCACTGCCATGGGGTGCCCACCCACACAGTTGGAGCTGATCTTAGGGCCTATCACCTGACAAACGGAGGTCACTGTCTCCTTTGAGAGACAGAGACTCCTTCGGCACTGCGCCTCAGACGTATTGAGGTAGCTGCTTTGCCGTCTGTAAACCCTGGCAGTAGGATAGTGGCATCTTCTGTGGCCCCTTCCGCCTTGGACTTCCTGTTGGCCCTGTGCCCCTTGTGCCTGTACCTCTCCTCCCAAAGGTGGCTCCCCTGGAGGCTGAATGTGGACTCCTGACCTCCTCTCCCTTCTGGCCTTCTCTTCCTCCTCAGAGGAGTTGGCTCCAGTGGAGAGTACAACTCCCATTCCCAGGCTAAGGGAAGGCTTCCTGAAACCTGCAGGCCCCAAAAATGATCTTTATTGTAGAATCCTGACCTGAAGGCTCCTGTCCAAGCAGCTGTGAAGAGTTTTGAAGTATTTCTGCTCACGCAGGCAAGTGTCAGTAACTTTCACAATTAAATATGTAACAGATGCCACTTGCAAATCCGCTAACCCCTCTTATCCCGCCTGTGAATGAAGTTTATACAAATGTGTCTTACCCGCCTGCCTGTTGCGTCCTGAAGATCACACGGGCCCCGAAAAATAGCAGACAATTGCTGCCTCAAGGGCCTTAACTGGGTGATTAATTAATGGTGGGCATGCACTGGAGAATATCACTCGCCCGTCCATCTAAATATCGCAATGGCGTGCAGTGATGTCGGGACGCTCGCCCGACATCACCGCGTGTCATTTTACGCATCAGCGTGCAGGGCCTGCCCCCACACACCAATGAGAAAATTCTGGCCTTGGATATGAAACTGACTCTGTGACAGGGAACAGAGGGTAATGGTGACCAGCCGGTTTTCAGGCTGAAGGTTGGTTTACATGAAGTTTCCCAGGGCTCGGTGTTAAGACCTCTGCTCTTCTTGATATACATTAATGACCTAGATCTTGGTGCACATGGCACTACTGCAAAATCTGCAGATGACACACAAAACTTGGAAGCATTGTGAACTGTGAGAAGGATAGTGTACAGCCACAAAAGGGCATAGACAAGTTGGTGAAATGGGTGGATAAGTGACAGATGAAATTTAATGCAAAGAGGCGAGAAGTGACTATTTTTTGTAGGAAGTTCGCAGATAGGTAATATAAAATAGAGAGTACAATTCTCAAGGGGGTGCAGGAGGAGACGGACCTGGGTCTGTATATGCATAAATCATTGAAAGTGGCAGGACAGGTTGAGGGTGTGGTCATTAAAGCATACGGGATCCTGGGCTTTATAAATAAGGGTATAGAGTACAAAAGCGAGAAAGTTTTGTTAAATATATATAAAACATTGGCTCGGCCTCAACTGGAGTACTGTGTCCAATTCTGGGCACCACACTTGAGGAAGAATGTGAAGGCATTGGAGAAGGTGCAGAAAAGATACACAAGAATGGTTCCAGGGATGAGGAACTTAAGTTGCATGGTTAGATTGGAGAAACTGGGACTGTTTTCTTTGGAGAAGGGTTGGTTGAAAGGAGATTTGATAGAGGTATTCAAAATCATAAGGGCACTGGACAGGGTAGGTAGGGAGAAATTCTCATTAGTGGAAGAATGAAGAACCAGAGGGCACAGATTTAAGGTAACTGGCAAAAGAAACAATGGTGACATGAGGATAAACTTTTTTACACAGCAAGTGGTTAGAATCTGGAATGCACTGTCTGGGAGTGTTGGAGGCAGGTACAATCGAGGCGTTCAAAAGAGAACTGGGTAATTATCTGAAAAGGAAAAATGTGCAGGGTTATGGGAAAAGGCAAGAGAGTGGCACTAGGTGAATTGCTCATAAAGAGAGCAGCAAGGACACAGTGGGCCAAATGGCCTCCTTCTGTGCTGTAACCATTCTATGATTCTGCACTAAATACCCAAAGCATGGTCAGGTACAGCTGTTGCTGATGACAATGAAAGAAAAAGTATGTAGGTGCGATTGAGAATTCTGTGCCCCTCTTAGTTTATGTCTGTTTTACTTAATTGCCCATTGATTCATCATGCCAAAGATATCAAAAACGAACCTATTGTTTCACAAGTGAGATAATGTTCACCTGATCAGGTCCATACATCATTACAGCTTTTGCAACAACTTGCTGGTTTCTCGAGACTGGTATCCAATAGAGGAACCAAGCCATTCAATTCAATTATAAATATCTGTCATGTTATGCATCAGCCCAAATAGCTTCCATGGGTACAAAAACAGAAAATGTTGGAAAAACTCAGGCCTAACAGCATCTGTGGAAAAAAAAAGTTAACGTTTTGAGTCCTAATGACTCTTCTTCAGAGCTAAAGAGAAGTAATGAAATTTATACTGTTTAAGGGGGGTGGAGCAGATGAAGCTGAATAAAAGGCCAGTGGGGGCAAAGAAGAGATTGCCAGAGATGTCATGGACAAAAGGACAAAAGGGTGTTACTAGTAGTGGTGCTGGCTAAAGGAGGTGCTAGTGGTGGCATTAAGGTCGGAGATGAGAATGTGATAATAGCAGGACAAGGGTAAGCACTCTGGAAAGAACAACATGGACAAGTGACAGATAGCCCTAGTGGGGGTGGGGTGGGGGGAGGGGACGGTGGTGGGAAAAAAGATGGAAAATAGGATAAAACAATGAATAAAAATTAATTTAAATAGAAATAGAAATAAAAATAAGTGGATAAAAAATAAAAATTTAAAAAATTAAAGAATAAAAATTAAGAAATGAAAATGAACATTGAAAAAAGGGGATATCAAGGGGGGTGAGGATAGAGGAGAGAGCTCATGGTCTGAAGTTGTTGAACTCAATGTTAAGTCCGGAAGGCTGTAAAGAGCCTAATCGGTAGATGAGGTGCTGTTCCTCCAGTTTGTGTTGGGCTTCACTGGAACATTGCAGCAGGCCAAGGACGGACATGTGGGCATGAGAGTAATGAAATTTATACTGTTTACGGGGTTGGAGTAATGACATTTATATTGTTTATATGGACAGAAAGCGGGAGCAGGCTATTGAGTTGGATGATCAGCCATGATCATAATTAATGGCGGAGCAGGCTCGAAGGGCCGAATGGCCTACTCCTGCTCCTATTTTCTATGTTTGAGGTGGGTTTAAGAAGAGACATAAGGACTCAAAATGTTAACTCTGTTTTTTTTCTCCACAGATGCTGTTAGACTTGCTGAGTTTTTCCAGCATTTTCTGTTTTTGTTTCAGGTTTCCAGCATTTCCAGTCAAGTATTTTGCTTTTATCTTAGTTTCCATGGGTAGTAAGGAACAGAAAAAATATGCAACCTAAGGAGACTGCTATTATCATAGTTTAGCACAGGACTACTTATTATTCTCTCTACGTGGGGAGCTAGATTGGCTTTACAACTACTGTATACATGTGTTACCAGTACCAGTCATTTACGTTCTTACTGTTTAATAAATCTGTTTGGGAGTTAAAGCTTAAGTCGCAGTCTAACGCTATGTTACCTCCACCACTTCTGAAGACAAGGAAAATCACCTGCGATCACAGGATAACATCAATAACTTAAATAAACCGAAGACAGAGCTCTATCATTCCCTGGGCATGCTACACATTAACCTAGATATTTGGGCATTTGAAAACATTCTCTCTGGGACAAAGGAAGCCTGGGTTCACATACCCGTGTAGTGTGAAATTTGGAAGCTAAAAATAATCAGGGCAAAAAAAGTGTAATAAAATAATAACACAATAAAAATAATATTAAAAAAAAAACCTAAAAATGTAGCACTTATATCCTCCCTTGACATTTCTATAGTCTTAGGTTCCACACACACAATCTATTTGTGTGGACCCTAATTCCCAACCCCATTCCAATATAGGGTATTTATTCAATTCCTTGTAGTGGAGTTAGTCAATGCAGCATTGATGGTTTTAGTTGGGTTTCTGGTGCACAGATCCATTATCGTACGGGGAAGCAATTATCTCTAATCTTACATCTTGCCTGAGGCTAATTATATTGTCCTTAAACTTTCCAATTTTCCCCAGACACAACCTTCACTCTCTATTTGCCCAGTCAATTTTAATACTATTTTCCATTAATGCCTTGGCATTAATCTTTTTAGTAATCCACCAAAGAGGGGCTTTGTTGGATGAGTGGCTCTCAAATCCATGTAGATTATTTGTCAGTCATTTTGACCTTTAACTTCTGAACTCCAGGGCATCATAACTGGGGGGGAGGGGATGAATCCCAATGAAGCGCTGGAGAACTAAACCCCCACCACCACTCCAAAAGTCCCCAGGTTCAAACTTCCGTTGGACAATTGCACTGCAATGGGAACCATCCGACAGTGCAATTTAAGTCACAAACTTTGGATGTTTTCAAATGTCTTATGTTAATAGTGACCCAAAAAAATTAGAAGAATTAAAACCTCTTCGAACTTCTGGGTAGCTACAGTACTGACCCCTCCCCCCCTGCCCCCACACTCCCAATCCCCACAGGAACCCCCAACAACTACCTCCCCTGCACCCCCCACAGGACCCTGCTCCCTCCCAAATACCCACCCGAGCCTCCACGGGTCCCACCTGTTTACCCCCTCGGCGACAAAGCATAGGACCCCGACTACACCCGGGGCTCCCCCAACACCCTAGACTACCCACAGGACATCACTGACTGCCCTCCCCTCCGCCCCCCAACTACCCTTCCCACCCTCTCCACTGGCCACCCCTCAACCACCTGTCCCTCTCCAATGACCACCCCACCGCACTGACCACCTCCCTCCACTGACCACCACCACCTCCAGACCCCTTTGCCCTTCACACCGACCACCTGATCCCACCCGCCCCACTGACCATTCAACCCCCCCCCCCACCACCTGATCCCTCATGACCACACGATCACGCTCCACAACCACCCGGCCACCCCACTGACCACCCGATCCCCTCCCATTAACCAACACCACCACTGATCACCCAACCCCTCCACCCCATTGGCCACCACTCCAGCTGACCACCCAAGCTCACACACAATGACCCCCCCAATCCTACCCAACTACCTTACAAGCTTACCTTCTCCCTGGCTTCCCCAAGTGGCTGGACCTTTAACATTACCAGCTTTACAGCAGCTCATGCTGTAAAAAAGGGGGCGTGGCTTCCTTACCTCCGACTCTCCGGCTCTCGACACAAGGCCTCGGGAACCCGCTGCACTACACAGTTCCCACCTGGCCTGAGTCAGAAGGCCAAGCAAGAAAAGAGTGGCTTGACTTCCAGGTAAATAAGTGGAAGCACAGTGGCACTCCGATTCTGATTGCCACTCCATGGAAGTTATGGGCCGTTATGCAACTCAACAGGTTCCAATAAATTGGCTTTAGGGCCAAAGGTCTGCACCTCAAAAACTCAGTTCTAAAACCAGGTTGCTCCATCTTCATGGCTGGGCAAATTAACAACAGGTCACAATCCCAACCAACCTTGTGTTCAATGGCCATTCTCAGAAATACTACAGTATGGAGTAATGGGAAATGAGCCTGAGCCTGCGATTCTTCTTACAAGAACTCCTGATTTCAGTCATGTCAATCTGGACACTAGCTGCATGAAGGAAACCCATTTCTTCAGAGGTAGTGGGAAAAGGCTATGGGCCCGAGAGAGACACCAGGGACAGCAGCCTAGTGGTTATGGTGCTGGGCTAGCATTTCCATCAAAGCAAGAAAGTGTAACTAAGTTCAGTATAAATCTGGAAATCTGTGCTTGGTGCTGGAAAACCTAACTGTCTCACTAATGTACTGTCACCCCTACCCAGTTTGGTCTACTTGTGACTGGTCCCATATTAAGTGACTGGCTCCTAATGCCCTTTGAAGGGGCCTAGTAAGTTGCAGGCAGTCGCTACAAAGTCTAATGTCAGCCAAGAGTCATGTGACAAGCAGCCTGTGTGCCCTTGAGTTTCACACAGATCCTGTAAAATGCTCCTGAGCTGCGGATGTTTCCTTGTATTTCCTGGGCTCATGCCTTGCTCCAGTCCTCAAGAGCAGCTTTTGTGGTTATAGATAATTCCTGAATTAATTCAATGCTCCAACTATAATTATGCCCCTGTATCTCAAAACATGCGCAATTCATGTCTAAATGAGAAAACCCAGTCCCACCAGTTTAGAAGAGTGCAGCATTTACCTGTGCAAACACTGCTTTTTGGGCAGTGGAGACTCTGATTGTCTGCTGGTGAGTACCTGTAGAAGATGGCCCCTGCACTGCCACGCCAGATGCCATAGAGCCACCAGGTCCATGCTTCACAGAGGCCTGAGGAACTGGCTGGCCAACCAAAAATGTGCCCTGGAAAGAAAAAAAGGCAGCTGTCAAATGACAATTTGAATAGGAGGAAATCAGCCAGTGTGTGAGCCACTGGCTCCAAAGACCATAAGACCATAAGAGATAGGAGCAGAAATTAGGCCATTCGGCCCATCGAGTCTGCCCGGCCATTCAATCATGGCTGATAAGTTTCTCAACCCCATTCTCCCGCCTTCTCCTCGTAACCTATGATCCCCTTACCAATCAAGAACCTATCTATCTCGGTCTTAAATACACTCAATGACCTGGCCTCCACAGCCTTCTGTGGCAATGAATTCCATAGATTCACCACTTTTTGGCTAAAGAAGTTTCTCCTCATCCCTGTTCTAAAAGGTCTTCCCTTTACTCTGAGGCTGTGTCCTCGGGTCCTAGTCTCTCCTACTAATGGAAACATCTTCCCCACGTCCACTCTATCCAGGCCTTTCAGTATTCTGTACGTTTCAATCAGATCCCCCCTCATCCATCTAAACTCCATCGAGTATAGACCCAGAGTCCTCAAACGTTCCTCATATGTTAAGCCTTTCATTCCTGGGATCATTCTCGTGAACCTCCTCTGGACCCGCTCCAGGGCCAGCACATCCTTCCTGAGATACGGGGCCCAAAATTGCTCACAATATTCTAAATGTGGTCTGACCAGAGCCTTATAAAGCCTCAGCAGCACATCCCTGCTTTTATATTCTAGTCCTCTCGAAATAAATGCCAACATTGCATTTGCCTTCCTAACTACCGACTCAACCTGCAAGTTAACCTTAAGAGAATCCTGGACTAGGACTCCCAAGTCCCTTTGCACTCCAGATTTCTGAATTCTCTCCCCATTTAGAAAATAGTCTATGCCTCTATTCTTCCTACCAAAGTGCATGACCTCACACTTCCCCACGTTATATTCCATCTGCCACTTCTTTGCCCATTCTCCTAACCTGTCCAAATCCTTCTGCAGCCTCCCCACCTCCTCAATACTACCTGCCCCTCCACCTATCTTTGTATCATCTGCAAACTTAGCCAGGATGCCCTCAGTTCCTTCATCTAGATCATTAATGTATAAAGTGAAAAGTTGTGGTCCCAACACTGACCCCTGCGGAACTCCACTTGTCACCGGCCGCCATCCTGAGAAGGACCCCCTTATCCCCACTCTCTGCCTCCAGACAGCCAATCTTCTATCCATGCTAGTACCTTGCCTCTAACACCATGGGCTCTTATCTTACTGAGCAGCCTCCTGTGCGGCACCTTGTCAAAGGCCTTCTGGAAGTCCAAGTAGATTCACATTTCTGGAACATGTGGAATTTCTGGCTATACATACCTGAGTTATAGAATGGCTGGAAGAATAAAGACTTCAGTTATATGGCGGAGCTAGGGAGGCTGGGATTTGTACTCCTTAGAGCAGAGAAAGTTAAGTGTAGATTTAATAGAGGTGTTCAAAATTATGAGAGGTTTTAATAGAGTAGATAGGGAGAAACTATTTTCACTGACAGGAGGGTCGGTAACAGATTTATCATAATTGGCAAAAGAACCAGAGAGGAGATGAGGGGATTTCTTATTAAAAACAAAGAGTTGTTATGATCTGGAATGCACTGCATGAAAGGGTGGTAAAAGCAATAGAAACTTGCAAAGGAAGTTGGATATATACTTGAAAAGAAAAAGTTCAAGGCTATGGGGAGAGCACAGGTTTAACTGGATAACTCTTTCAACGATGGGCCAAACAGCCTTCTTCTGTTATGTAAAATTTTATGGAAAACTACTGCTTTTGCGTGTCAGCCAAGCCATAGACATTGCCTTTGGTACATATTATGTTTCTTACCATCGTATGCAAAGGGAGGTTGGTGCTAGAGAAGTGATTTCACAATGAAGTACTGCTGCCCCATTAACACAATACGCATCGATATATTAAAAATTCTTAGTTAATTGCTCGGCTAACCGCAGCAACTATGGGGGCCTGTTTACAGAGCAGTTTCTGAGAGTTAATTGCTTCATGCTGTACTAAAAGCTGAGTACTCAGGAATGACATAACACTCGATTTGAGTGAGACATTTTTAGTGTGATGACCCTTGTGATTTGGGATAAGCCTGTATTTTCTTCTGGGAATGTCCCTTTAATTCCAAAGTGAACCTGGGATGTTTTCTGAATAGTGTCAAGTTGGATTTCCTAGCAAGCATTTTAGTTCTAAGAAATGCCCATGTAACCTGAGGCTGCAATGGGGATGCAAGTTAAAAAACAATGGGTAAATAGACAGTTAATTTGGAGACTGAATTACAGCTGGTCTCCGAACCTGCAGCTCAGAATAGATGCTGGTGAAGGAGCAGGGAGAAGGCTCTGAGAATTAAAAAAAACTGTTCATAGGATGGACGTCGCTGGCTAGGCTAGCATTTATTGCCTATCCCCAATTGCCCTTGAGAAGGTGGTGATGAGGTGCCTTCTTGAACCGCTGCAGTCCATGTGGTGTAGGTACACCCACAGTGCTGTTAGGAAACATGGAAAGTATGAGGAGTAGGCCATTCGGCCCTTCTAACCTGTGCCGCCATTCAATATGATCATGGCTGATCCTCTCTCTCAACATCATATTTCCGCTTTCTCTCTATACCCCTTGATGCCCCTAATATCCAAAAATTTATCAATTTCTTTCTTGAGTACACTCACTGATCCGGCCTCCATAGCCTTCTGTGGTAGAGAATTCCACAGGTTGACCACCCTCTGAATGAAGAAATTTTTCCTCATCTCAGTCCTAAATGGCCCGCCCTGTATCCTGAGACTGTGGCCCCTGGTTCTAGACTCCCCAACCAGGGGAAACATCCTCCCTGCATCCAGTCTGTCTAGCCCTGTTAGAATTTATACATTTCAATCAGGTCCGCTGTCATTCTTCTAAACTCTAGTGAATACAGGCCCAGTCGAACCAATTTCTCCTCATACAACAGTCCTGCCATCCCCGGTATCAGCCTAGTGAACCTTCGCTGCACTCCCTCTATGGCAAGTATATCCTTTCTTAGGTAGGGAGGCCAAAACTGCACACACTACTCCAGGTGTGGTCTCACCAAGGCCCTGTATAATAACTGCAGTAAGACATCCCTACTTCTGAACTCAAATCCTCCTGCAATGAAGGCCACCATACCATTTGTCTTCCTAATTGCTTGCCTATTTACTTTCATTGACTGGTGTACAAGGATGCCCAGATTCCTTTGTACATCCACATTTCCCAACATATCACCATTTAAATAATACTCTGCCTTTCTGTTTTTCACAACGAAGTGTATAATTTCACATTTATCCATGTTATACTGCATCTGCCATGTGTTTGCCCACACACACAACTTGTCTAAATCACCGTGAAGCCTCCTTGCATCCTCCTCACAACTCATAACCCGCCCAGTTTTGTGTCATCAGCAAACTTGGAAATATTGCATTTGGTTCCCTCATCCAAGTCATTCATATATATCATGATTAGCTGCGGCTCAAGCACTGATCCCTGTGTTACACCACTAGTCATCGCCTGCCACCCGGAAAAAGACTCATTTATTCCCATACTCTGTTGTATATGTATATGTATAAATGCCAGTATATTACCCCCAATCCCATATGCTTTAAGTTTGCCCACCAGCCTCTTATGTGGGACCTTACCAAAAGCCTTCTTGAAATCCAAATACACCACATCCACTGGTACTCCCTTATCTGTTCTACTAGTTACATCCTCAAAAAACTCAATGTAGATTAGTTAAGCAAGATTTCCCTTTCATAAACCTATGCTGACTTTGTCTAATCCCGTTAACGCTTTCCAAGTGTTCTGTTACCACGTCTTTTATAATAGACTCTCGCATTTTCCCCACTACTGATGTTAGGCTAACTGGTCTATAATTCTATTTTTACTCTCCCTCTTTTTTTAAATAGTGGGGTTACATCTACCACCTACAATCTGTAGGAACTGCTCCAGAGTCTACAGAATTTTAGAAGATGGCCACCAGCGCATCCAATATTTCCAGGGCCACTTCCTAAATGCTCTAGGATATAGATTATCAGGCCCTGGGGATTTTTCAGCCTTTAATCCCTTTAATTTCTCTAGCATAATTTTTTTACTAATACTGATTTTCTTCAATTCCTCCCTCTCACTAGACCCTTGGTTCACTAACATTTCTGGGAGATTATTTGTGTCCTCTTTTGTGGAATCAAGTTCCAGGATTTTGACCCAGCGGCAGTGAAGGAACAGCGATATATTTCCAAATCAGGGTGGTTTGTGGCTTGGAGGGGAACGTCCAGGTGATGGTGTTCTCATGTGTCTGCTGCCCTGTTCTTCTAGAGCAGGGGCTGTGTTACAACATGTGTTATACATTTGGAAAGGTCAGAGAGCTGAAGACAGGGGGAGTAGGGATTGTGGATTGGACAAGAACCCCACTGCTGCTGTTTCAGTTTTGCTAGAGCCAACAAGACTGTTTGAAGGGAACAGAGAAGGAAGTCTCTGGGGATTCTGTGCCATCAAGAGTGTTGTGAATCTAGCTGGGTGGGGTTCTGCAGGGGTGTGTTGTTTGGGTGTGGATCGCATCCTGGAACTTTGGATAGAATACAGCTGCAGGTGAAAACAAGTTGAAGGCCAAATCCATTGAGTGGAAAGTGAAAGATGGAGTACTTGAGGCTCAATTGGAAAGACTGTGAGACTGCACACACTGCCACATTTGTGTGGGAAGTGATGTGAGTGCTTGTAACTACTTTAGGCATATCTTTGTTGTATCAACACAAAAGATACTTTTTTTTGAAGCATCATTTGCCTGTTAATTAATGTTTGAAGTATGTTGATTTTGGTTTAACTTTTAGAGTAAAAGTTTTGAAAAGTGAAATCTTGTTCATTAGTTTTCTTTTCATTGGCATCATGGGGATTCCTTGCTTTTTAAAAGTTATCGGTCTCTACTGGGATCATAACACTAGGAACATAAGAAATAGAACAGGTCATTTAGAACCTCGGGCTGTTCAATTAGATTCTGAATGATCTGTACCTCGACTCCATTTACCCGCCTTAGATTTTGTCAGGTAAGATTGTCAACGAATATGAAGCTATCAGTCTCTGTCTTAAAAGTCACAATTATTCCTGTGTCCACAGCTTTTTGGGGACAACTTTCCAGAATTCCACTACCTATCGTATGAAAAAATGCTTCCTGAATTCCCATTAGATGGTCTAGCTCTAACTTTACCGAGAGGAAATAGTTCCTCTGTATCAACCCCATTAAATCCTTTTAAGGTTCTCAACACTGCAATTAGATCATATTTCAGTCTTCTAAACTCAAGGAGATTCAAGCCAAGTATAGGCAACCTGTGCTCATATTTTAACCCTCTAACCACTGGTATTACACATCGCTCACAACATGCCGGCTCCATAACTCCACTATACCTGGGTATGCTTTGAAGCCCGTTCCTCTAATTGTATCGTTATAGTCCCACTGATGAGACAGAAATCTTCTAGAAATGATTGGAAACAGCTAAAAAAGCAACACAGTGATGCGCAAAATCTTTGACGTGCTTTCATTTTTGAATAAGTTCCAACCATACAAAATACCTGCTCCTAACTGCACCAGTGTGACATTTCCGATTCTAACACGAGGTACATTGTGATCTTGCTGTGTGTGGCTGAATTTAGTATCAGTGCGTGCTGATTCAGGGGCATTTTACAGTGCAACTTGACTGACACTGTTCCAAACGTACTTCATTTGAGGGCTCTTACGACAGAGAGATAGAGACAGAGCCATACAAATAAAAATGATAGAAAGAGATAAATAAATAGCAATAGATACATAACAATTGAGGTAGATAGGCATAAACAGAGATAGAGAGCAACAGAAAGAAAAAAGTATTGCAAAAAAAAACATGTCGAAGCTTTTCATCAGGACACTTCGTAAGAATATCGATACAAGGGGAAAATAACAATTTATACTGTATGTGAAGAGAGTGCTGATTGGTTGGCAAGTGGACTCTGATTGATAGTGGTATTGCCATGGAGAATGCATCAGTGATAGTGACTGACAGTTAACTACCAAGCATTGTTTGAAATTTAAACCAGGCAGCTTGAGCCTGATTGGTGAAGGCATTGCCCTGAGGAATGAGTCAGCAAATGGCTGTCACTTATTTTGTTTATCTGAAACAGGCACAGTGTGCGTTCATGTTCTTTCTGTCTGCAAAGAACAGGGCCCTGTGTATTAATATATGGAGCTTCCAGTACACGCAAATGTGCCACACTGCAAGCCCGGCTGACAATCTTAAATTGATTGTCAGTGTAATGTTTAGCACACTGAGGATTAATCAGCAAATGTTATCCAATCGCGGAATCACATCTAATGTTGGACACCGTGTTTTGAGTTTTGCGAGCACAATTTGCTTGGAAACCGTCTGTACCTCGCCCTTTGCGAACAGCAGCTAGGACATGCTATTTCATTTGATCCACCGGTCTTTGGGGCATATGGCCTACATACCTAGCAACACACTGACACTGAAATTCATATACAACATTACTCATAAAAAGATAAAAAGAGAAAGACAGAGAGATATAATAGAAAAAGATAAGAGTTAAACAGTGACCGAGAAATAAAAGGAGAATGTTTATTCCCTTAGTATGGGCTAGATTAAAACCCAGGAACCAGAGTTAAAACCCGCTGAAAAACACAGCCCTTTCCCTTACAGTCACAACATCCAATTAAAACATTTTTGCTCCTGTGCCCCTGCATTTGCTCACAAGTATTTAAGGGGGAATGAAGCCATTTAATGTGAAGATGGAAGGGGCCACTTTGTGGCCTTGCACTACCAATGGGCAGTCTCACAACTCACAGGCCACACCAGAAATTCAATAGCAACACTGCATACAGCACGTGTTTGAATTACCAATCTATATCGCACAGTTACAGGTAGAAGAAACTTAGATTAATAGATTTTTGTTAAGTAACGATATTAAGGGTTATGGAAAAAAGGCAATAACGGAACAGACTCAATAGCTTACTCCCATTCCTATATCAGCTATCCACAGCAGTCCTAATGACCCAAAATCTCATTTTTTGGTCATTTGTTCACCTAGTTCCTTCCTGACCACTGAAAACAGCAACACAAATGAGCGGCTAGCGATGGATGGAGGTATCCTGGGACTGACCTGTGGCGTCTGTTTGAGGATGTATGATGTGTAGCCCAGCTGTTGGGGTAATCCACTAACTACGGTACCCTGAATACTGCCAGTCGTGCTCGTTGATGCTCCCTGCACTTGCTGCCCTGCTGAAAGAACATTACCATGGGATAAATCTCAAACAAAGTCCGCAGGAACATCGCATGAATGAAAAAGTAATGACTATGAGCAGTAATTGTCCAGTACACTTCCTGGTTTGGGGGAGTGCAGCAAGGCTGTCTGTGGTGACAGGCGACAGTCAGGCTGTCTGTGGTAAGACGGGGGAAACAATAAGGTTGTGTGGGGAGGGGAGACTCTATGGTTGTGTGGGGTGAGGGGGACAATAAGACTGCATGTGATGAGGGGGTGGAAGTAAGGCTGTGTGTAGTGAGGAGGACAGTGAATGGTGTGTTGAAGGGGGTGGCAGTAAGGTTGTGTGTGTTAGAAGAGGGGGAAGCATTAATACTGTGTGTTTGTTTGTGGTGAGGGGGAAATAGAGGAGCTCGAACCTGTAATCTTGCTGTTTTAACCCATTTGGGACTCAGTTGTGTGCGGTAGACATGACAAGCAGCATACAGGAGATAACGGACAGGCACTGGACTGGAGTATTCAGTCTACTGAATATCTGGGACAGATGTTGTAGACTGCTAACGATTCTGTCTGGGCAGGAGTAAATGGAAAGGGTTTGATTTACTGATTAGTGGCACACTGTAACACACACCATCAATTAGCTAAAGTGACAGAGGGGGAGACAACTATTCCAATAGAGTGAGCATTGTCAGTGAAGAATAGCCACCCTCATGTGTGTAAATGCTAATAATCCTTCTTCTCTCTTTTACGTCTGACATCACACAGAACTCCACTGGACAGAGAGAGGAATTGACCTGATCTGTGGCCTCATATATGTCCCCAGAGGGTTGAATGATAGCCTCAACCTCTGAGTCCTAGGCTTGGTTCTACATTGCAGTCGGGTCACCTGCTCCCATTTCCCTGCAGTCGCTAGGACATGTGCAATGTTGGCATGCATCACCCTCCAAAACCCCCCTGCACACAGTAATGCCTGGTAGATTCTTAGTGGTACAACCAATGGGAATTTTCCTTGGGCTTGATTGGTCCATTTCAGACGTTTCACTAAGCCCATTGGATATGATGGGGCTTGTGGTGGGGGGGAGAGACATGGGGTGGGTGGTGAGAAGGGCCAGTAACTCCTGAACATCTGCAAGTCACTTCCATCATAGTGTCACAGTATATAATGGTGCAATACACTAACATTATATGTTTGGCAGGGACTTCTCTATCGAAGGTAATGCCAGTTTCCAGGTAGGTAATGCAGCTCTGCATTCTAACTTGACCCAAATAGCCTGATGCAGAAAGATCTTACCTGTTGGATTGGCAGCCCGCAGGATAGCTCCCTGGGGTATCAGCAGCAGCTTTCCTTTGCCCGAGGGGTTCTTACTGTTGGTTGTTAGGTAGAGTTTGGTCCCTGGGGGTAGGTTAGCCAGGTTGGCCAAGTTAGTAGCTGGGAGCTGCAGCGTGGCCATAACTGAGGGGCGAAAGCAAAACGTGAGAGGAGACACAGATAAACTTCAGCATTTTACACATTGTTGACTGCATGCATCAGAGAATTGGGTTCAGCTGGTTTTCACACTGACGCTGAACCTCAGCCAACAGGATCAAATGCACTATGATGTTGACTGAAGGATTAAAATGGCCTCAGGCTCTACGTGTTTGTATATCCTCTTTCTACTTTTATACAAAACCCAAAAGGCTGTTCTTACGGCCTGTGTTGTAGGTAATCAAAATGTTACTTGCTACGATACTTTCCGATCTGTGTGAGCCAGCACAGAAATATCAGCTGTGTTTTCAGGCTCCCAAGGTTTGCCAACAGCACCTGTTGGGATGTGTGGGAATTAGTTAGTAGCACTCTCATCTGAGTCACAAAGTTGTAGGTTCAAGTCTTACTCCAGGACCTGAGCATAATGCAGTGCAGTACTGAGGGAGTGCTGCATCGTCAGGAGTTGCCGTGGCTCAGATGAGATATTAAACCAAAGTCCTTACTCCTCTCTCAGGTGAACATAAAAGATCCCATGATGCAATCTCGAAGAAGAGCAGAGGAATTACCTCCGGTGTCCTGGCCAATACTAATCTCTCAATCAACATTGCAAAAACAAATGATCTGATCATTATTACATTGCTGTTTGTGGGAGTTTGCAGTGCACAAATTGGTTGCTGCATTTCCCACAGTACACAGGAACTACATTTCAATAATACTTCATTGGCCTTTGGGACATCAAGTGGTCATGAAAGCCCTATATAAATGTCAGTCTGTCTTTTTGTAAGCACAGCAATAGTCGCCTACAGATAGGCTAACAGGGTTAGATACGACCCCAGAAGTTCTCTAACTAACGGGACTGTGCTTTCTTCATTATAACTTGTCCTTTATTCCATATATTAACCATTCAACACTTCGATTAGATTGCTGTCAAGGTCTCACTCCCAGGTATTGTTTACTCTATATATGTCTTAGTCCAAGATACCAAAGATTATGTTGAAGAAATGTTGGCAGTGGGTTTTTCTCCCTTTTTGCCCTTCAGCCCTACAATTCTCGCAGAACTCGGTGTTCCTCCAATTCTGGCCTCTGGGCATTCCCAATTTTCTTTTGGTAGCTGTGCCTTCAGCGGTTTAAGGCCCTGAAGTCTGGATTCCCCTTCTTAAACCTCACCGTTTCTCTCTCTCTGTCCTCCGTTAAGATGCTCCTTTAACCCCCTTTAACCAACATGATCTTACGTCTCCTTATGCAGTTCAGGGCCAAATTTTGTTTGGTTAGCACCTTGAGACACTCTGTGACATTGAAAGTGCTAAATAAATGCAAGCTGTTGTTTTCCTTCTTTTATTCCCCCTCGCACTTCCGTCCTGAAGGTGTTTACTCTTCTTGCATACAAGTCCACCCTCCAGCAACGTGCCTAGGCAGCTATACTTCACTTGCAAGGTGCAGGCTGTTTGACGGTGCAGGTGAAGCTGATCCTGCTGTTGGTAACCTGTCAAACACTTGCACTTTCCAGGAGCAGTTCCTCAATGTCAGTGGAGTAGGGGAACTCCAAATGATTTTCCACCTCAACTACCTAAGAGCTCCGCTGTAGAACTCAAGCGTCCATGTTGCTGCCCCAATATAATACGAACTAGGCTCAGTGGCAGCTCACACCTCTGAATCAGAAGGCCAACTGGTTCAAGCCCCAATTCAGCACATAATCCAGACTGACACTGCAGTGTGGTACAAAGATAGTGCTAGACTGTCAAAGGTGCTGTCTTTCAGATCGGTAATTAAACCAAGTCCATCTGTCCTCTCATGCATAAAAGATCCCACGGCATGGTTCAAAGGTGAGCAGGGGAATTTTCCCCGGGTCCTGGTCAATAATCATCTCTCAAATATCATCAGCTCATTTATCTCAGTGCTGTATGTGGGAGGTTGTTGAGTGTAAATTGACTAACACATTTCCACATTACAACAGTGACTATACTTCAATAGTACTTCACTGACTGTGAAGTGTTTTAGGACATCATGAGGGCATGAAATATACTATATAAATGCAAATTTTTTTCTTTCTAACTCAGTGCAGACCAGGGTTTGAAACTGAAGGGACCTTCCTGGTCGACAAAGTCTACGACAGTGAATGGAGGATCTAACCACTGGTTTGGCAGGATATGGCTGGCATGCTGAACAAGGCTACAGAACAGGAAATGAAGCATCTGATATATGCCTCACCATTTACAGTTGGTAATTTGTCTTCTATATGAGATGGCCAACACCTTAATTTCACGTGTGTTAAGTGCCTTGACCCGATGGACAGCTGAGTCAATGCAGTTATTCTTTTATTAACTGGGTTTGCAATTCATCTTACTCTTGGGATAGTTTTATGACTTTGTGGATGTTGCTATTCCTGTGTGAATAAATGGTTATTTGAAAGAGAAAGGCATGAAATTTATTTTAATCTCTGGCTTAGATAAAGTGATAGCTGGTGGATAACTTCTAAAATAACTCCACAATATGCTGTAAAGCAAACTAGCTGTCTTATAGCTTCATTGTAAAGAGAATGAAATTCACTGAACATTGTCTTGTTTAAACTACAAACCCCATTGCAGGTTCTTCACTCCTCATGCCTTTAGCCTTGAACAATTTTTAAGTACAACCGTCTGCAAACTCTATAATTCTCATTCAACTAAGCTGTCATAGCCTCAGGGTCAGAGTAAGGAAGGGGTTTGCTCTCTTCCCTGTCTTGTTCAAACCTTTTGCTGAGTCCAGCAGGAACGATGCAGGGATAAGAGGGGTGACCTACTGGAATGACCTTTGCAAAGCAGGTATGGAAGAGGTGAGGTGGTTTCTGTCAAGGTTGATCTTAAGCAGCTCCATCACCCAGGACTCTGTGCTCTAAGAGCTGTTCCCAGGGACGCACACCAAGATAAACATCAACTGCGGCTGGAAGGCTATCAACTCGGTGAAAGATGCTCTTTGGTCCGCCTGAAACTTGTTGGTCTTCCAGTGCAAAGAGTTGTCCGCAACCGAGTGTTATAGACTAGCACATTCCAGAGTCCAGGATTATGTGCTGAGGAACTGCTTGGGGCAGTTGCCACAAAGGCACTATGAGCAAAGGCCGCTGTCTAAGGCCCTTCAGCCTTAGTACACTGAGGGGCTGGAAACTGTGAACAAACTCCTTGGGCTGTATGTTTGACATGTAATGAACATTGTAAACAATGACTGTAATTGTAAATGTTGTGTGTAATGTGCAGTATTGGAAGAGACTTGATTTGTTTTGCACTTTATGTAATGTCAACTTTGAACAGTCATGTAATGTACTTTTATAAACGTTACAAATAAAATGTATTTGGGGGAAAAAAGGTAATGTAGTCTGCCTCAAAAGACCTATTATCTTCAGTGCACCCTGACCATCTTGATATTATTTACTCATATTTGTTCTTGTATTCTGTGCACAATAAAAGGTTGTGCCCTGTCATGCCACAACACAGTTGCATCTGCCTGAAACAAATAGAACACTTAAGATGCATTGAGCGGCAACTTTGAAATTGATGCTAATGCAGATGATTAATGGTTATCAGGTTTTGGCCAATACAAGTGATCACATGTTTTAAACATGAAATGTTTTAAGTGATGGGGGAATGTACAGTGATCCCTTGTTTTTAACAGAATGCATGAGTGCATTGGATATAGTTCCCAGCTCTGATTAAAACTAGAATGGGAAATGTAAATCCCTTTGAATAAAGAGATAATTGCACTGTTAACTCAAGGCTGTGATTGTCAACAAACATATCCCAAATGGTTATGTTGTGTTCTTAACATTCAGCATAAGAGAAAATATTTTGGCACCATAGCAGCAACATGAATGCTAACAGTTTATTCTGAAATACGAAGTTCAGTAAGGGGGGGGATTGCTTCCCCCTCACGGAGACCAAGCTGCAAATTAACACTTTCAGCTACATGCTGTTATGTTGCCATCTGGTGGACATAACATACTCTGCTTCTTGCTCAAACTACAGACCCCACTGCAGATTCTTCAGTCCTCATGCCTCTAGCCTGTGAACAGGGATGAACAGGTGCTGCTTGTCGCAATAGAACGATAGCTGGCTTGCAACCCTAGGGACTATCAGTGTAGCTCAAATAAATGAAAACCACCTACTTGTTGGACCACAGAGAATTGAAGTAATTTTGACAAATACCGTATTAACAACACAGTTATACTAATAGCAGAAAATGCTAGCAATACCTAGCAGGTCAGACAGCATCTGTGGGGAAAGGAAGAGAGTTAACATTTCAGGTTGATGACCTTTCATCAGAACCAATTATGAAAGATCATTGACCTGAAACCTTCTCTGTTTCTCCCTTCTCAGATGCTACCTGACCTGCTGAGCATTTCCAGCATTTTCTGTCTTTATTCTGAATTTCCTACACCTATAGTGTTTTGCTTTTGTATTAATGTCAAAGCAGCTGCCACAACTGCATGATGGAACAACATTAGGGCCTAAAGCGTCCCCACACACAAAAAGTGCCAGTGATTTATGTCTTGAGATGGAAGCAAAATGAAACTGTGACAAAATGTATCTAACGATCTGGACTTGGGTACACAGGGCATAAATTCAAAGTGTGCAGATGAAACAGGGTTTGGAAATGTAGTAAGCAGTGAGGAGGATAATAATACACTTCAGGAGGTCACAGATAGGCTGGTGAAATGAGCGGATTAAATATAATGCTGAGAAGTGTAGGGTGTTGCATTTTGGATGGAAAGATGAGTAGAGGCAATATAAACTAAATTGTACAAATTTAAAAGTAGATGCAGGAAAAAAGAAACTAGAGGTTCACGTACACAAATCTTTGAAGGTGAGAGGGCACGTTGAGAACGCTGTTAAAAAATTCATACAGGATCCTGGGCTTGTACAGAGAGACAGAGGTACAAAAGGAAAGGAAGTTATGCTAAACTTTTATTAATCACCGGTTAGGCCCCAGCTGGATTACTGCATCCAGTTGTGGGTGCCATACTTCAACAAGGGTGTCAAAGCCTTGGGGAGAGCGAATGCAGAGGAGATTTGCCAGAATGGTACAAAGGATGAAGGGTTTCAGTTATCTGGAGAGATTAAAGAAGATGGAATTGTTCTCCATAGAGCAGAGAAGGTTAAGGGGAGAATTAATGGAATTGTTCTCCATAGAGCAGAGAAGATTAAGGGGAGAATTAATGGAATTGTTCTCCATAGAGCAGAGAAGGTTAAAGGGAGAATTAATATGGCTGGTGGGGGGGTGGGAGGGGGGGGTGTTGAGATTAAATCAGAAACTGTTTCCAGTGGCAGATGGTTCAGTAGCCAGAGGACACAAATTTAAGATAATGGGCAAAAACCCAGGAGTGGTGGTGGTGGGGGGAAGAGATGGTATTTGCTTATGAAGCGAGTTATGATCTGGAGTTCCCTGCAAGAAAGGGTTACAGAAGCCGTTTCAATAGGAACTTATAAAGCACAATTCGATATATACTTCAGAGGAAGAATTTTTGCAGGGTTACAGGCAAAGAGTAAAGCAGTGGGAAGAATTGAATAACTTTTTTGACGAATCAGCAGAAAAATTATGCGCTGAATAGCCTCCTTCAGTGTATTATGATCCTATGGTTTTATTATCTCCTTTACTGCACTGATGTATTTAATCTCCCCTCTACCGATGTGTTTAATCTCCCTTCTACTGATGTATCTGATCTCCCCATTATGATCAGCAATCATTCTGTTGTACGCTTTGTTGGATCTGCAAAAATATTTGGCCCTAGTTCCATATTTCAAGATAGACGTAGATAAAGATTTGGAGCCCAGGAATTTACAGGTCCATTGGAGTGACAACAGGACAGTTTTAACATGAAGTCAGTACAAGCCCCGGTGTTCTGTTCAAAATACCAGGCAGTGTTGCGTGTTCCTGCTGATCTCATACCTTCAGCAGCAGCGTCCAGTGTGATGACTATCTTACTCAGGGATTCTTAAGCATCTCCAGCTAACTGCTCAAGAGGTTGATAACAAAGTGCAGAGGCCTGATGTACAGGTCAATTCAAGGGCACTGTGGGGCACGTTGGGGTTAAACTGACAGTTTGGGCCAAGAAACAATGCGATGAGCATAAGAGTGTGAACTAAGTATTGTAACTGCTCAAAAACTGTAACAGCAATGATACCGTCTTATTGACAATTATTGTTTATTGACAAAGAATATTGCCCCCATTTATGCACAAGTAACTGTAATAATGCACTGTCATACTTTAGCGAAACATCAACACTAACAACTGCCCCAATTTATATGTAACAGTAATACAATCTACTTTCTTAATGCACAATAAGTAATAGAATAATATTGGCCTCTTCTTTAAGTGCAACTACCAGTTTTAATACCAGCTCCTATAGTAATTATACTACCTTCTTACTTACACATAATAAGTAACAAATAACGAACCTATCCCCTCAGGTATGTAGAACAAGCAACTCAGATTATAGACATTTCTCAAAAGCATGTGTGTTGAAGAGTTTCAATCACCAGAGGGTGCTGTTAGCTAATGGAAAACAGACTCCTCCATGTCCTAGATAAAAACAAAAAGCTAAAAGCTACTGCGGATGCTGGAAATCCAAAACAAAAACAGAATTACCTGGAAAAACTCAGCAGGTCTGGCAGCATCGGCGGAGAAGAAATCAGTTAACGTTTCGAGCCTTCATGGCCCTTCGGCAGAACTGAAGCATAGTTAGAAGAAGGGAGAAATATAAATTGGTTTAAGGTGGGTGGGGGGGGCGGGGAGAGAGAGACATTGAGGGTGTGGTGATTGTGGAGATGAGCAGATAATCAAAAGATGTCACAGACAAAAGGGTCAAAGAGGTGTCGAAGGTGGTGACATTTGTCTGAGAAAAGTGCTAATTAAGAATGGAAGACAGGATATTCAAAGTACAGCTCTAGTAGGGGTGGGGTGGAAAGACAAACAAGGTTTTAGTTTAGATTTGAAAATAACGGAAATAGGTGGGGAAAGAAGAATCTATGGGCCCCAGCTATGCCTGTCTCTTTATGGGGTATGTGGAACATTCCTTGTTCCAGTCCTACTCCGGCCCCCTCCCACAACTCTTTCTCCGGTACATCGATGATTACTTCGGTGCTGCTTCATGCTCTCGTCGGGACCTGGAAAAATTTATTAATTTTGCTTCCAATCTCCACCCCTCCATCATCTTCACATGGTCCATCTCTGACACTTCCCTTCCCTTCCTTGACCTCTCTGTCTCAGTTTCTGATGATAGACTGTCCACCAATATCCATTACAAGCCTACCGACTCCCACAGCTACCTCGACTACAGCTCCTCACACCCCGCTTCTTGTAAAGACTCCATCCCATTCTCTCAGTTCCTTCGCCTCCGTCGCATCTGTTCTGATGACGCTACCTTCAAAAACCGCTCCTCTGACATGTCCTCCTTCTTCCTTAACCGAGGTTTTCTATCCACGGTCGTTGACAGGGCCCTCAACCGTGTCCGGCCCATATCCCGCGCATCCTCCCTCACGCCTTCTCCTCCTTCCCAGAAACATGATAGGGTCCCCCTTGTCCTCACTTATCACCCCACCAGCCTCCGCATTCAAAGGATCATCCTCCGCCATTTCCGCCAACTCCAGCATGATGCCACCACCAAACACATCTTCCCTTCACCCCCCCTGACGGCATTCCGTAGGGATCGTTCCCTCCGGGACACCCTGGTCCACTCCTCCATCACCCCCTACTCCTCAACCCCCACTTATGGCACCTCCCCATGCCCACGCAGAAGATGCAACACCTGCCCCTTCACTTCCTCTCTCCTCACCATCCAAGGGCCCAAACACTCCTTTCAAGTGAAGCAGCATTTCACTTGCATTTCCCCTAACTTAGTCTACTGCATTCGTTGCTCCCAATGCGGTCTCCTCTACATTGGAGAGACCAAACGCAAACTGGGCGACCGTTTTGCGGAACACCTGCGGTCTGTCCGCAAGAAAGACCCAAACCTCCCTGTCGCTTGCCATTTTAACACTCCACCCTGTTCTATTGCCCACATGTCTGTCCTTGGCTTGCTGCATTGTTCCAGTGAAGCCCAACGCAAACTGGAGGAACAGCACCTCATCTTCCGACTAGGCACTTTACAGCCTTCCAGGCTGAATATTGAATTCAACAACTTTAGATCTTAAACTCCCCCTCCCCCCATCCCCACCCCGTTTCTTCCCCCCTCCCACCTTTTTTTCAATAATTTATATAGATTCTTCTTTCCCCACCTATTTCCATTATTTTTAAATCTAAACTAAAACCTTGTTAGTCCTTCCACCCCATCCCCACTAGAGCTGTACTTTGAATATCCTGTCTTCCATTCTTAATTAGCACTTTTCTCAGACAAATGTCACCACCTTCGACACCTCTTTGACCCTTTTGTCTGTGACATCTTTTGATTATCTGCTCATCTCCACAATCACCACACCCTCAATGTCTCTCTCTCCCCGCCCCCCCCACCCACCTTAAACCAATTTATATTTCTCCCTTCTTCTAACTATGCTTCAGTTCTGCCGAAGGGCCATGAAGGCTCGAAACGTTAACTGATTTCTTCTCCGCCGATGCTGCCAGACCTGCTGAGTTTTTCCAGGTAATTCTGTTTTTGTTTTGTCCTCCATGTCCTAACCTTATCTGTCTGTTGACTATAAGCTGAACAATACAACACAGCTGATCTTAAAGACACAAGCTCTGGGTCTTGTGACTGGCACCATGCCAACACCATTAGTTTAACTGCAGCCAAGTTGGAATGTGTTTACTGCCAGTGACTCTGCAAGAACTGAACGTTTCATGACCTTTAAATTATCTTGACAAAATAAACAAAGAGTATGTGTAGCAACATAAAACATCTACAGAACAGAGTAGTGGGGAGCTCTCTGGAGCCAGATATCAAGCACCTGTTTAGCAATTCAAGGACAACTCAATGATTAACTGTCGCAGATGCATTTGTTGATGACAGTATCGGTGGTAGGAGTGACCATCGCACAGTCATTGTGGAGACGAAGTCCCATCTTCACACTGAGGATACCCTCCATTGTGTTGTGTGGCACTACCGACGTGCGAGATGGGATAGATTTCGAACACATCTAGCAACTCAAAACTGGGCATCCATGAGGCGCTGTGGGCCATCAGCAGCAGCAGAATTGTGTACAACCACAAACTGTAACCTCATGGCCTGGCATATCCCCCACTCTACCATTACTATCAAACCAAGGGATCAACCCTGGTTCAATGAAGAGTGCAGGAGGGTATAACAGGAGCAGCACCAGGCATACCTAAAAATACCCGGCAATGTGGAAACTGCTCAGGTGTGTCCTGTGCACAAAAAGCAGGACAAATCCAACCCCGGCAATTATTGCCCCATCAGTCCACTCTCGATTGTCAGCAAAATGATGGAAGAGGTCGGCGACAGTGCTATCAAGCTGCACTTACTCAAACAACCTGCGCAGTGATGCTCAGTTTAGGTTCTGCCAGGGCCACTCAGCTCCTGACCTCATTACGGCCTTAGTTCCAACATGGACAAAAGGACTCAATTCAAACAGTGAGGTGAGAGTGGCTGCCCTTGACATCAAGGCTGCATTTGACCAAGTGTGGCATCAAGGAGCCTTAACAAAACTAGAGTCAATGGGAATCAGGGGGAAAACTCTCCGCTGGTTGGAGTAATACCTAGCACAAAGGAAAATAGTTGTGGTTGTTGGAGGTCAATCATCTCAGCTCCAGGACATCACTGCAGGAGCTCCTAAGGGTAGTGTCCTCAGCCCAACCGTCTTCAGCTGCTTCATCAATGACCTTCCTTCCACCATAAGGTCAGAAGTGGATATCTTCGCTGATGATTGCACAATGTTCAGCACCATTCATGACTCTTCAGATACTGAAGCAGTCCGTGCCCATATGAGCAAGACCTGGACAATATTCAGGCGTGGGCTGATAATTGGCAAGTTACATTCACACCACAAAAGTGCCAGACAATGACCATCTTCAAGAAGTGAGAATCCAGCCATCTCCCCTTGACATTCAATAGCATTGCCATCACTGAAACTCCCACTGTCAACATCCAGGGGATTACAATTGATTAGAAACTGAACTGGACTAACATATAAATACTGTGGCTAAAAGAGCAGGTCAGAGGCTAGGAATGCTGCAGCGAGTAACTCACCTCCTGACTCCTCAAAGCCTGTCCACCATCTACAAGGCACAAGCCAGAAGTGTGATGGAATACTCCCCACTTGACTGGATGAGTGCTGCTCCCACAACACTCAAGAAGCCTAACACCACCCAGGACAAAGCAGCCCGCTTGATTGGCACCACATCCACAAACATTCACTCCCTCCACCACCGACGCCCAGTGGCAGCAGTGTGAACCATCTACACGATGCACTGCAGCAACTCGCCAAGGCGGCTTCAACAACACCTTTCAAACCCGTGACCTCTACCACCTTGAAGTACAAGGGCAGCAGATGCATGGGAACACCATGGTAACTTGCCCTCCAGCCACACACCATCCTACTTGGAAATATATCGCTGTGCCTTCACCGTCACTGGGTCAAAATCCTGGAACTCCCTCCCAAACAGCACTGTGGGTGTATCTACACTACATGGACTGCAGCGGTTCAAGAAGGTGGATCGCCACCACCTTCTGAAGGGTAATTAGGTATGGGCAATAGAATGCTGGCTCAGCCAGCAATGCCCAAGTCCTGTGAAAGAATTTAAAAACCCATTGCCATTATCACCACTAAGTGTCTATAGATGGCTGGTTGGATCTAAACTCTGATGGGTAGACTTTGTAGACTGTAAGTTTAAGAACAAATTTCACCTGCCCAGTTCACAAAAAGTGAGATTATCTGTGATCTGAAGAAAATTCAAAGTCTAACTTAATGAAAGATGGAGCAGATAAAGCCCATGAAGCCAATGAAACCTTCCTTTCTTCAAAGGCCAGCTCCGCCTATCCATACTCCCATCCTATCCCACAATCCCTTCTCACACCAGAAATATATCTAAATGCCTCATGATCACAGTTATACCAAACTTGTCAGTGTTGGTATAGAGTTCACCGATCAGTGTCGGTACAGAGAGCTCACTGATCAGTGTCGGTACAGAGAGCAGTGAGGTCAAGGGTATCCAATCTAATACCCTTCATTAGTAACGTCTCTCACAATATGCATGTTCATCGGTTGAAGAGGTGTCAGCTTTGGCTCAGTTCATAGCACCCTCGCCTTTGAATCAGAGGGTTGTGGGTTCATGTCCCACTCCCGGAAACCAAGAACTTGATTGTACTCGATGGAGTTGCAATCTGTGACTGTTGATAACTCGAAAGAGTTTCATCGGTTGAAAAATTTCACACTGTTGGTACAGAGAGCTGACTGGTCGGTGTTGGTACAGAGAGCTGACTGGTCGGTGTTGGTACAGAGAGCTGACTGGTCGGTGTTGGTACAGAGAGCTGACTGGTCGGTGTTGGTAAAGAGAGCTGACTGGTCGGTGTTGGTACAGAGAGCTGACTGGTCGGTGTTGGTACAGAGAGCTGACTGGTCGGTGTTGGTACAGAGAGCTGACTGGTCGGTGTTGGTACAGAGAGCTGACTGGTCGGTGTTGGTACAGAGAGCTGACTGGTCGGTGTTGGTACAGAGAGCTGACTGGTCGGTGTTGGTACAGAGAGCTGACTGGTCGGTGTTGGTACAGAGAGCTGACTGGTCGGTGTTGGTACAGAGAGCTGACTGGTCGGTGTTGGTACAGAGAGCTGACTGGTCGGTGTTGGTACAGAGAGCTGACTGGTCGGTGTTGGTAAAGAGTTCAGTGGTCAGTGATGGTATAGAGCAGGCTTGTCCAACCTGTGGCCCGCAGGCCATAAAAGCTCCTCCATGTGTCCCCCAGAGCGTTTGTTGAAAATGCTGGTAGAGGGGTCAGTGAGTTTGAAGATTTCTGCAGGGAACTGTTCCTCCAATCACGGCCTGTTTCTCTCCCGCGTATGATGCTGATAGGTTCAACAGTGAACCGACAGCAGCAAATATGGAAGAGAAGCAGAGCGTGATTGGAGGAACAGCAAGCACTGGCAACTCTGAAGCCTGCGGGGCCTCCGCTCCCAACGTTTCCCCCCCCACCATAAAGTACTCTGGGGCGGCTCCAGCCATGTTCCCCGGCTCTCATTGCTCCCCTCGGTGGGCACCCGCATTCGGGCACCGTTAGGCCTCATGCCTCGTTCAGGCCTCTCTTCCGCTCTCATCGCACTTCCCCTGCAGCTGATTTGGTAAGTTAGGGTAAGTAAGTGAGTATGAGGGTCGGTGACTGAGTGAGGGTTGGTGGGTTGGGGAAGGAGTGAGTGAGGGTGGGTGGGTGAGTGAGGAGGTAAGTGAGGGGTGTGGGTGGGGGAAGGAGTGAGTGAGAATGAGTGGGTGGCTGAGGGAGAGAGTGAGAATAAGTGAGGGTGGGTGAGGGATTGAGTGAGGGATGGTAGGTGAGTTAGTGAGGGTGGGTGGCTGAGTGAGGGTGGGTGGGTGAGTGAGTGAGGGTATTTGTGTGAGGGTGGGTAAGTGAGTTAGTGAGGGTGGGTGGGTTAGTGAGGGTGGATGGGTGTGTGATGGTCTGTGGGCGGGTGAGTGAGTGAGGGTGGGTGGGTGAGTGAGAGAGTGAGTGAGAGAGTGAGTGAGGGTGGGTGAGAGAGTGAGTGAGGGTGGGTGAGGGAGTGAGTGAGGGTGGGTGAGGGAGTGAGTGATTGAGGATGGGTGGGTGACTGAGGGTGGGTGGGTGAGCAAGGGTCTGTGGGCGGGTGAGTGTGTGAGGGCGGGTGAGTGTGTGAGGGCGGGCGGGTGAGTGTGTGAGGGCGGGTGGGTGGGTGAGGGAGTGAGTGATTGAGGATGGGTGGGTGACTGAGGGTGGGTGGGTGAGTGGGTGGGTGAGCGAGTGAGTGATTGAGGGTGGCTGAGGGATTGAGTGAGGGTGGGTAGGTGAGTTAGTGAGGATGGGTGAGTGAGTAAGTGAGGGAGGGTGGGTGAGTGAGTGAGGGTGAAAATGAGGGTGGGTAAGTTAGTGAGTGAGTGAGTGAGGGTGGGGGGGTGAGTGGGTGGGTGAGTGAGGGAGGGAGGGAGAGTGGGTGAGGGAGCGTGAGGGGGGTGGGTAAGTTAGTGAGAGTGAGTGAGTGAGTGTGAGGTTGGGCGGGTGGGAAGGTGAGTGAGGGCAGGCGGGCGAGTGAGTGAGGACGGACGATCGAGTGAGTGAGGACGGACGATCGAGTGAGTGAGTGAGGGCGGGTGTGAGTGAGGGCAGGCGGACGGGCGGGTGAGTGAGGGTGGGCGGGCGAGTGAGTGAGGACGGACGATCGAGTGAGTGAGGACGGACGATCGAGTGAGTGAGGGCGGGTGTGAGTGAGGGCAGGCGGACAGGCGGGCGAGTGAGGGATGACTGGCGGGCGGGTGAGTGAGGGTGGGAAGGTGAGTGAGGGCGGGTGAGTGAGTGAGTGAGTGCGGGCGAGCGAGCGAGGGCGGACGGGTGAGTGAGTGAGTGAGTGCGGGCGAGTGAGTGTGGGCGGGTAGGAAGGTGAGTGAGGGCGGGCGAGTGAGTGAATGGGGGAGTGAGGGTGAGTGAGTGAGTGAGTGAGCGAGCGAGCGAGGGTGGGTGGGTGGGCGAGCGAGCGCGGGCGAGCGAGGACGGGCGGGCGGGCGGTCGAGTGAGTGAGCGAGGGTGGGCGAGCAGGCGGGCGAGTGAGTGAGTGAGCGAGGGTGGGTGAGTGGGTGGACAGGCGAGTGAGTGAGTGAGTGAGTGAGTGAGCGAGGGTGGGTGAGTGGGTGGACAGGCGAGTGAGTGAGGGAGGGTGGGTGGGTGAGTGAGGGAGGGTGGGTGGGCGAGCGAGTGAGGGTGGGCGGGCGAGCGAGTGAGTGAGTGAGGGAGGGTGGGTGGGTGAGTGAGGGAGGGTGGGTGGGCGAGCGAGTGAGGGTGGGCGGGCGAGCGAGTGAGTGAGTGAGGGTGGGTGGGTGAGAGGGTGAGTGGGTGGACAGGCGAGTGAGCGAGTGAGTAAGGGTGGGTGGGCGAGTAAGGGTGGGTGGGCGAGTAAGGGTGGGTGGGCGAGTAAGGGTGGGTGGGCGAGTGGGTGGGTGGGCGAGTGAGCGAGGGTGGGGGAGCGAGAGCGGGGGAGCGAGGGTGTGAGGGTGGGGGAGCGAGGGTGTGAGGGTGGGGGAGCGAGGGTGGGAGGGTGGGTGAGTGAGTGAGGGCGACTGGGTGAGTGAGAGCGGGTGGTTGAGTGAGAGCGGGTGGTTGAGTGAGGGTGGGTGGTTGAGTGAGGGTGGGTGGGTGGGTGGTTGAGTGAGGGTGGGTGGGTGGGTGGTTGAGTGAGGGTGGGTGGGTGGGTGGGCGTGCGAGTGAGGGTGTGTGGGTGGGTGGGTGGGCGTGCGAGTGAGGGTGGGTGGGTGGGCGTGCGAGTGAGGGTGGGTGGGTGGGCGTGCGAGTGAGGGTGGGTGGGTGGGTGGGTGGGCGTGCGAGTGAGGGTGGGTGGGAGGGTGGGCGTACGAGTGAGGGTGGGTGGGTGGGTGGGTGGGCGTGCGAGTGAGGGTGGGTGGGTGGGCGGGCGTGCGAGTGAGGGTGGGTGGGTGGGCGGGCGTGCGAGTGAGGGTGGGTGGGTGGGTGGGCGGGCGTGCGAGTGAGGGTGGGTGGGTGGGTGGGTGGGCGGGCGTGCGAGTGTGGGTGGGTGGGCGTGCGAGTGAGGGTGGGTGGGTGGGCGGGCGTGCGAGGGTGGGTGGGCGTGCGAGTGAGGGTGGGTGGGTGGGTGGGTGGGCGTGCGAGTGAGGGTGGGTGGGCGTGCGACTGAGGGTGGGCGTGCGAGTGAGGGTGGGTGGGTGGGTGTGCCAGTGAGGGTGGGCGGGCGTGCCAGTGAGGGAGGGAGGGTGGGTGGGTGAGTGAGTGTGAGTGAGTGCAGGCGAGTGAGGGCAGGCAAGCGAGCGAACGAGTGAGGGTGGGTGAGTGAGGGTGGGTGGGTGGGTGGGGGTGGGTGAGTGAGGGTGGGTGTGTGAGTGAGGGTGAGTGAGTGTGAGTGAGGGTGGGTGGGTGGGTGTGCCAGTGAGGGTGGGTGTGCCAGTGAGGGTGGGCGTGCCAGTGAGGGTGGGTGGGTGGGCGTGCCAGTGAGGGTGGGTGGGTGGGCGTGCGAGTGAGGGTGGGTGGGTGGGCGTGTGAGTGAGGGTGGGTGGGTGGGTGTGCCAGTGAGGGTGGGTGGGTGGGCGTGCCAGTGAGGGAGGGTGGGTGGGTGGGCGGGTGTGCGAGTGAAGGTGGGTGGGTGGGTGAGTCAGTGAGGGTGGGTGAGGGTGAGTGAGTGAGTGAGTGCAGGCAAGTGAGGGCGGGCAAGCGAGCGAACGAGTGAGGGTGGGTGGGTGGATGGGTGAGTGAGTGAGGGTGAGTGAGGGTGGGTGAGTGAGGGTGAGTGAGGGTGAGTGAGTGAGTGAGTGAGTGAGTGAGTGAGTGAGTGAGTGAGTGAGTGAGTGAGTGAGTGAGAGGGTGGGTGGGTGAGTGAGGGTGGGTGGGCGGGTGGGTGAGTGAGGGTGGGTGAGTGAGGGTGGGTGGGCGGGTGAGTGAGTGAGGGTGGGTGAGTGAGTGAGTGAGTGAGTGAGGGTGGGTGGGTGGGTGAGAGAGGGTGGGTGGGTGAGTGAGGGTGAGTGGGTGAGTGAGGGTGAGTGGGTGAGGGTGGGTGAGTGGCTGAGGGTTTGGGGGTGGGTGAGTGAGTGAGGGTGGGCAGGCGGGCGAGCGAGCGAGCGAGAGTGGGTGGGTGAGTGGGTGGGTGAGTGGGCGGGCGAGCGAGTGAGGGTGGGTGGGCTGGCGGGCGAGTGAGTGAGGGTGGGTGGGCGAGCTGGTGAGGGTGGGTGGGTGAGTGAGTGAGTGTGGGTGGGCGGGCGAGTGAGTGAGGGAGGGTGGGCGGGCAAGCGAGCGAGTGAGGGTGGGTGGGTGGGTGGGTGGGCGAGCTAGTGAGGGTGGGTTTGTGAGTGAGTGAGTGTGGGTGGGTGGGCGAGCGAGCGAGTGAGTGAGGGTGGCTGAGGGATTGAGTGAGGGTGGGTAGGTGAGTTAGTGAGGATGGGTGAGTGAGTAAGTGAGGGAGGGTGGGTGAGTGAGTGAGGGTGAAAATGAGGGTGGGTAAGTTAGTGAGTGAGTGAGTGAGGGTGGGGGGTGAGTGGGTGGGTGAGTGAGGGAGGGAGGGAGAGTGGGTGAGGGAGCGTGAGGGGGGTGGGTAAGTTAGTGAGAGTGAGTGAGTGAGTGTGAGGTTGGGCGGGTGGGAAGGTGAGTGAGGGCAGGCGGGCGAGTGAGTGAGGACGGACGATCGAGTGAGTGAGGACGGACGATCGAGTGAGTGAGTGAGGGCGGGTGTGAGTGAGGGCAGGCGGACGGGCGGGTGAGTGAGGGTGGGCGGGCGAGTGAGTGAGGACGGACGATCGAGTGAGTGAGGACGGACGATCGAGTGAGTGAGGGCGGGTGTGAGTGAGGGCAGGCGGACAGGCGGGCGAGTGAGGGATGACTGGCGGGCGGGTGAGTGAGGGTGGGAAGGTGAGTGAGGGCGGGTGAGTGAGTGAGTGAGTGCGGGCGAGCGAGCGAGGGCGGACGGGTGAGTGAGTGAGTGAGTGCGGGCGAGTGAGTGTGGGCGGGTAGGAAGGTGAGTGAGGGCGGGCGAGTGAGTGAATGGGGGAGTGAGGGTGAGTGAGTGAGTGAGCGAGCGAGCGAGGGTGGGTGGGTGGGCGAGTGAGCGCGGGCGAGCGAGGACGGGCGGGCGGGCGGTCGAGTGAGTGAGCGAGGGTGGGCGAGCAGGCGGGCGAGTGAGTGAGTGAGCGAGGGTGGGTGAGTGGGTGGACAGGCGAGTGAGTGAGTGAGTGAGCGAGGGTGGGTGAGTGGGTGGACAGGCGAGTGAGTGAGGGAGGGTGGGTGGGTGAGTGAGGGAGGGTGGGTGGGTGAGCGAGTGAGGGTGGGCGGGCGAGCGAGTGAGTGAGTGAGGGTGGGTGGGTGAGAGGGTGAGTGGGTGGACAGGCGAGTGAGCGAGTGAGTAAGGGTGGGTGGGCGAGTAAGGGTGGGTGGGCGAGTGGGTGGGTGGGTGGGCGAGTGGGTGGGTGGGTGGGCGAGTGAGCGAGGGTGGGGGAGCGAGAGCGGGGGAGCGAGGGTGTGAGGGTGGGGGAGCGAGGGTGGGAGGGTGGGTGAGTGAGTGAGGGCGACTGGGTGAGTGAGAGCGGGTGGTTGAGTGAGAGCGGGTGGTTGAGTGAGGGTGGGTGGTTGAGTGAGGGTGGGTGGGTGGGTGGTTGAGTGAGGGTGGGTGGGTGGGTGGGCGTGCGAGTGAGGGTGGGTGGGTGGGTGGGCGTGCGAGTGAGGGTGGGTGGGTGGGTGGGCGTGCGAGTGAGGGTGGGTGGGTGGGTGGGCGTGCGAGTGAGGGTGGGTGGGTGGGCGTGCGAGTGAGGGTGGGTGGGTGGGTGGGCGTGCGAGTGAGGGTGGGTGGGTGGGTGGGCGTGCGAGTGAGGGTGGGTGGGTGGGTGGGCGTGCGAGTGAGGGTGGGTGGGTGGGTGGGTGGGCGTGCGAGTGAGGGTGGGTGGGTGGGTGGGCGTGCGAGTGAGGGTGGGTGGGTGGGCGGGCGTGCGAGTGAGGGTGGGTGGGTGGGCGGGCGGGCGTGCGAGTGAGGGTGGGTGGGTGGGTGGGTGGGCGGGCGTGCGAGTGTGGGTGGGTGGGTGGGTGGGCGTGCGAGGGTGGGTGGGCGTGCGAGTGAGGGTGGGTGGGTGGGTGGGTGGGCGTGCGAGTGAGGGTGGGTGGGCGTGCGACTGAGGGTGGGCGTGCGAGTGAGGGTGGGTGGGTGGGTGTGCCAGTGAGGGTGGGCGGGCGTGCCAGTGAGGGAGGGAGGGTGGGTGGGTGAGTGAGTGTGAGTGAGTGCAGGCGAGTGAGGGCGGGCAAGCGAGCGAACGAGTGAGGGTGGGTGAGTGAGGGTGAGTGAGGGTGGGTGGGTGTGTGGGGGTGGGTGAGTGAGGGTGGGTGTGTGAGTGAGGGTGAGTGAGTGTGAGTGAGGGTGGGTGGGTGGGTGTGCCAGTGAGGGTGGGTGTGCCAGTGAGGGTGGGCGTGCCAGTGAGGGTGGGTGGGTGGGCGTGCCAGTGAGGGTGGGTGGGTGGGCGTGCGAGTGAGGGTGGGTGGGTGGGCGTGTGAGTGAGGGTGGGTGGGTGGGTGTGCCAGTGAGGGTGGGTGGGTGGGCGTGCCAGTGAGGGAGGGTGGGTGGGTGGGCGGGTGTGCGAGTGAAGGTGGGTGGGTGGGTGAGTCAGTGAGGGTGGGTGAGGGTGAGTGAGTGAGTGAGTGCAGGCAAGTGAGGGCGGGCAAGCGAGCGAACGAGTGAGGGTGGGTGGATGGGTGAGTGAGTGAGGGTGAGTGAGGGTGGGTGAGTGAGTGAGTGAGTGAGTGAGTGAGTGAGTGAGTGAGTGAGTGAGTGAGTGAGTGAGTGAGTGAGTGAGAGGGTGGGTGGGTGAGTGAGGGTGGGTGGGCGGGCGGGTGAGTGAGGGTGGGTGGGCGGGCGGGTGAGTGAGGGTGGGTGGGCGGGCGGGTGAGTGAGGGTGGGTGGGTGAGGGTGGGTGGGCGGGCGGGTGAGTGAGGGTGGGTGGGTGGGTGGGTGGGTGAGTGAGTGAGGGTGGGTGGGTGGGTGGGTGAGGGTGGGTGAGTGAGTGAGTGAGTGAGTGAGTGAGTGAGTGAGGGTGGGTGGGTGGGTGAGAGAGGGTGGGTGGGTGAGTGAGGGTGAGTGGGTGAGTGAGGGTGAGTGGGTGAGGGTGGGTGAGTGGGTGAGGGTGGGTGAGTGGCTGAGGGTTTGGGGGTGGGTGAGTGAGTGAGGGTGGGCAGGCGGGCGAGCGAGCGAGCGAGAGTGGGTGGGTGAGTGGGTGGGTGAGTGGGCGGGCGAGCGAGTGAGGGTGGGTGGGCTGGCGGGCGAGTGAGTGAGGGTGGGTGGGCGAGCTGGTGAGGGTGGGTGGGTGAGTGAGTGAGTGTGGGTGGGCGGGCGAGTGAGTGAGGGAGGGTGGGCGGGCAAGCGAGCGAGTGAGGGTGGGTGGGTGGGCGAGCTAGTGAGGGTGGGTTTGTGAGTGAGTGAGTGTGGGTGGGTGGGCGAGCGAGCGAGTGAGTGAGGGTGGGTGGGTATGTGGGTGGGCAGGCGGGTGGGTGGGCGGGCGAGTGAGGGTGGCTGGCTGGGTGGGCGACTGAGTGAGGGTGGGTGGGCGGGCGGGTGAGTGTGGGTCGGTGGGTGGGCGAGTGAGGGTGGGTGGGTGGGCGGGCGGGCAGGCGAGTGAGTGAGGGTAGGCGGGCAAGTGAGGAAGGGTGGGCGGGCGTGCGGGCGAGTGAGTGAGGGTGGGCGTGCGGGCGAGTGAATGAGGGTGGGTGGGTGGGCGGGCGAGTGAGTGAGGGTGGGTGGGCGGGAGTGCGGGCGAGCGAGTGAGGGTGGGTGGGCGGGCGAGTGAGTGAGTGAGGGTGGGTGGGCGGGCGAGTGTGAGTGAGGGTGGGTGGGTGGGCGAGTGAGTGAGGGTGGATGGATGGGCGGGCGAGCGAGTGGGGGTGGGCAGGCGAGCGAGCGAGTGAGTGTGGGAGGGCGGGCGGGCGAGCGAGGTGGGCGGGCGAGCGAGCGAGTGAGGGCTCGTGGGCGAGCGAGTGAGGGTGGGTGGGCGGGCGGGCGAGTGAGTGAGCGAGTGAGGGTGGGCGGGCGAGCGAGTGAGGGTGGGTGGGCGGGCGAGTGAGTGAGCGAGTGAGGGTGGGTGGGCGGGTGGGTGAGCGAGTGATGGTGGGTGGATGGGCGGGCGGGCGAGCGAGTGAGGGTGGGTGGGCGGGCGAGTGAGTGAGTGAGGGTGGGAGGGCGGGCGGGTGAGTGAGTGAGGGTGGGTGGGCGGGCGGGCGAGCGAGTGAGGGTGGGCGAGCGAGCGAGTGAGGGCGCGTGGGCGGGCGAGCGAGCGAGTGAGGGTGGGTGGGCGGGCGGGCGAGCGAGTGAGGGTGGGTGGGCATGCGAGTGAGTGAGTGAGGGTGGGCGGTCGAGTGAGTGAGGGTGGGCGGGCGAGTGAGTGAGGGTGGGCGGGCGGGCGAGTGAGTGAGTGTGGGTGGGTGGGTAGGTGGACGGGCGAGCGAGTGAGTGAGAGTGGATGGGTGGGCGGGCAGGCGGGCGAGTGAGTGAGTGAGGCTGGGTGGGAGTGAGGGTGGGTGGGCGAGTGAGTGGGCGAGTGAATGGGTGGGTGGGCGGGAGAGCGAATGAGGGTGGGTGGATGGGCGGGCGGGCGAGTGAGTGAGTGAGTGAGGGTGGGTGGGCGGGTGAGTGAGTGAGGGTGGGTGGGCGGGCGGGTGAGTGAGTGAGGGTGGGTGGGTGGGCAGGCGAGCGAGTGAGGGTGGGTGGGCGAGCGAGTGAGGGTGGGCGGGCAAACGAGCGAGTGAGGGTGGGCGGGCGAGCGAGGGAGCGAGTGAGGGCGTGTGGGCGAGCGAGTGAGGGTGGGTGGGCGGGCGGGCGAGCGAGCGAGTGAGGGTGGGTCGGCGGGCGAGTGAGTGAGGGTGGGCGGTCGAGTGAGTGAGTGAGGGTGGGCGGGCGAGTGAGTGAGTGAGGGTGGGCGGTCGAGTGAGTGAGTGTGGGTGGGCGGGTGAGGGTGGACAGGCGAGCGAGTGAGTGAAGGTGGATGGGTGGGCGGGCGGGCGAGTGAGTGAGTGAGGGTGGGTGGGAGTGAGGGTGGGTGGGAGTGAGGGTGGGTGGGTGGGCGAGTGAGTGAGGGTGGGTGGGTGGGTCGGCGGGCGAGTAAGTGAGGGTGGGCGGTCGAGTGAGTGAGTGAGTGAGGGTGGGCAGGCGGGCGAGTGAGTGAGGGTGGGCGGTCGAGTGAGTGAGTGAGGGTGGGCGGGCGGGTGAGTGAGGGTGGGTGGGCGAGTGAGCGGGCAAGTGAGTGAGTGAGGGTGGGTGGGTGGGTGGACGGGCGAGCGATTGAGTGAGAGTGGATGGGTGGGTGGGCGGGCGTGTGAGTGAGGGCGGGTGGGTGGGTGGGCGGCTGGGCGAGTGAGTGAGTGAGGGTGGGTGGGCAAGTGAGGGTGGGTGGGCAAGTGAGGGTGGATGGGTAAATGAGGGTGGGTGGGCGAGTGAGGGTGGCTGGGTGGGTGGGCGAGTGAGGATGGGTGGGTGGGTGTGTGAGGGTGGGTGAGTGAGGGCGGGTGAGTGAGGGTGGGGGGTGAATGAGGGTGGGTGTGTGAGTGAGTGAGGGTGGGTGAGTGAGGGCGGGTGGTGATTGAGGGTGGGGTGTGGGTGGGCGTGCGAGTGAGTGAGGGTGGGTGAGTGAGGGCGGGTGAGTGAGGGTGGGGGGTGAGTGAGGGTGGGGGGTGGGTGGGCGGGGGGGTGAGTGAGGGTGGGGGGTGAGTGAGGGTGGGGGGCGGGTGGGCGGGCGAGTGAGTGAGGGTGGGTGAGTGAGGGCGGGTGAGTGAGGGTGGGGGGTGAGTGAGGGTGGGGGGTGGGTGGGCGGGCGAGTGAGTGAGGGTGGGTGAGTGAGGGCGGGTGAGTGAGGGTGGGGGTGAGTGAGGGTGGGGGGTGAGTGAGGGTGGGGGGTGGGTGGGCGGGGGGGTGAGTGAGGGTGGGGGGTGAGTGAGGGTGGGGGGTGGGTGGGCGGGTGAGTGAGTGAGGGTGGGTGAGTGAGGGTGGGTGAGTGAGTCAGCGTGAGTGAGTCAGGGTGAGTGAGGGTGGGCAGGTGAGTGAGTGAGGGTGGGCCAGCGGGTGAGTGAGTGAGGGAGGGTGGGTGAGTGAGGGAAGGTGTGTGTGCATGTATGTTTTAGGGGCAGTGTGTTAGTGTGTGAGAGAGAGAGAGGTGTGTGTGTGTGTGAAAGAGTGTGTGTCTGAGAGGGTGTGTGCGAGCGTGTGTGTGTGTGAGAGAGAGAGAGGGGGGGGGGGGGGGGGGGGGGGGTGGTGTGGTGACAGGGAGGGGAATGTGTGTGTCTGGCTCACTCCCAGTCTCAGGGTTCTCATCCACCCTCACCCCCACACACCAACAGGCGCTCTCACCCACTCTCACAGTGGTGAGGATCAGTAAGTGAGCAACCTGAGACTGGGAGTGAGCTGGACACACACTCTCCTACCCATTAACATTCGAATGCTCATCTTAATTTTAAAAAATGAGTAATAAATAATCAATATATAGTGATTTTTCTCAGCAAGCTGTTTTTTTCATACGTCATCTTTTGTTTTTGTAATTCATGTTTAATGTTGGGCCAAACTTTAACTTTCTTAAATTTGCTCATCCGCCCCCACCGAGTGAGAAACATTGATATGTGCCCCCCACCCCCCCCCACCCCGCACCATGTGAAAAGCTTGGACAAGACTGGTATAGAGTTCACCAGTCAATGTTGGTACAGGGAGCTGAATAGTCAGTGTTGGTATCGAGAATGGAAGCTGTCAGCATCAGTCCTGTTCTCTCAAAATTAGAAGTTGTTTCTCGTGAACAGAAGAAAAATAGCTGTGATAAAAAGACACAAAAATTAATAAAATATCGAAAAGGAAATTATAAAAACATTCAAGGATTGTGCATTTAGTCCTGTAGTTAAAGTGATTTTGCAAAGACATGAAATGTCGGTTTTCTTTGGCAGCATACCAATATGTTTGCTGAGGGAAGGAGCCTCTTGATTTGGGCTTTCAATGCTCACTTTCTGGATGCAAAGAGCTGGACATCATTGGAGACACACATTTCCTTGATACCATCATGTGCTGGGGTGACAGATGTCCTAGGGTGATGGATGGCCCAAGAGTGACAGAAGTTCTATGCACCCAAACTGACAATGCACTATCAGTCAGTGACAAGTAAATATTTTGTTAGGAAACCCAGGCTCTTTAACCAGGAACTCAATGTTCCAGAAAAAAAATACGGCAGAGGGCTCCCAGGCACCAGTGCGATTAGCACAGGTGGAAAACCAACAACAACAGGATGTTTCAACCTTGCAGCAAAGAGTGAGCCCCGCTTTGGATGCCGGCTTGTCTGTGCTTGTCGAGACTTCAAAAGCTGTCGTCAGCCATAGAAAGAAATGAGCTGTTGAACAAAGGAGGCACGCATTGCACAATGCAGCAGCAAAAAAACCCCAGCCTCTGGGTGGTGACTGACTGTGCCTGTGAGAAAGCTGTATGATTGGGTTAAGCTCCAGCGACCCCCTCGGGCTGTTGGCTGTTTCCAGTCTCACCACATCCCCTGAACTCAGGTGCACCGGTGCTGGGGGAGCAAAGAGCTCTACTAATTCACAAGGCAATTCAACAATCCTTCGGTTACACCAACCCCAAGTTCAACAGTGGGGTCTAATTTCAGAATCAATCTGATTCTGTGACAAGACTGTTGCCTTTGCAGATACAGACTGGCAAGAGATTTCAAAGAAAATCTTTTGTAAAGTTTACTGCGGCATCTTACTGCCAACTCCTCTTGGGGATTAAGAAGCAGCTCAGGCCCAGCTGAAATCATTGCCAAGTTTATTTGTTAAAACCTCTCCACAATCAACTGGGGCATTAGTGGCATCTCCTGTCATTGACAGCACAAAACTACTGAGCAGCAAAGGAACCTATCCCTGGATTTCTGCTCTCTCCTGTCCTCCTCTGTTTCTGTTACTCTTCTTATTTTCCTATTGCCTTCCCCACGTCCCCATTCCTTCCCTCCATTACACTCTCAATACTGCTGTTCCTCTCCATTACTCACCCCATTCTTCTGTTGCTTTGTCATTTCCACCATTTCTCCTGTTCATCATTGACAGTTCTTCCCTATTATCGGTGATCTCCAATCTTTTATAAGCACTTTGTATAGCTGCACAGTCTACCTCTTTTCATATCTTTTGCGAATAGCTTAATAACAAGATTTGGAAAGAACAGAATGTATGCCAATAAAAAGCAATCTCCTCGGCTAATTCAAAACGTGAATCAATATATCTAACTCCTCCTGTACCCAAAACTACCAATACAAAAACAAAATCCTGCGGATGCTGGAAATCTGAAATAAAAACAGGATATGCTGGAAATACTCAGCAGGTCAGACAGCGTCTGTGGAGAGAGGCACAGTTAATGTTTCAAATCTGTGACCTTTCATCAGAATGCCTGATCTCTCAAGTAGAGGTACTGAACCCATGCGATATCTTTCCTGGGAATGTTTGATGGAAGATTGCAAAGGGAGCTTTGGACTGTATCAAATCCATGCTGTACTTGTACTGGGAGCATTTGGAAGGAACTTTACTCTGTATTTTACTTTGTTGCTCTAGATACTAATGCTGTCACATTTCACCATTAAGTACTGACTCGTTCACTACAGTGAGTAAAGAAATTTGGTAATAGAGTTTACAAATCCTTGAGGTTAAAGACTGGTAAAAGCAGATATTTATAGTGTGGCTTGCCAACTCTTTATAACTGACTTTATAATATTAAATATAAACCTTGTGCTGACGTGGAGGTTCCCAGTAACTAAGCAGTAAAAGCATCAAAAGTGTGACACCGTCTGTGAGTCAGTAGTATCCCTCACAGGCACAGCAGACAATAACTAAGAAAACACAGAAACTGAAAATGTGTTTTAGTCCATAAAACAGAGTGGAAATACAGGTTTCAAGCAGCAAGTTATGCAATGAGAGGGCATGTGTCAGGAGAGAAGCTATATCAACTGGCACTAATTATGCCAACTGGCACATTAATGCAGGGTTCATACTCAAGAATTGGTCGGGACACACGCCTCTAACCAGCAGCCGAGATGGAAAAAGGTGTGCATGTAATTATTGACCAATCACTGATGACATCCATTGTGCAGCTGCTATCACAAGGTCAATCCTGCACTCCGGGCACCACATTTGGTGGCAATATAAAACTGGAAAGTGTACACAGGTTTCTTGTGATTTTCTGGCAATTAAAATTAATGAAATGAAAAACCACGAACTCTGCCCCAGAAAGCCCCTTCTCCCTCCAGTAAACATCTGCAAAATGCTCCTGATCCCGGCCTCGCTCACTGACCATGTGTATACACGCACACACAATGACATACCCACACACACACCCACACACACACACACACAGACACGTGCGCGCACAGACACCCACGCACATGCGCACACAGACACGCACATGCACAGACACACACACATACACACTTGTAGCTGGAATCAAAGGGGAGCTGAGTTCCCCTCCTACCCCTCTCCCCTACCACCGTGAGAGGCACTGAGGCTAACTTGAGTGATAACTTTATATATCATCTTTCTCATCCTCGGAACATCCCAAAGTGCTTTACATGTGCTAACAACATATCTCACCAACACCTCCAACGTCCCTAGTAGTTAATTGGTTGTTACCCATCCAGAGCTGGATGAGCAGGAATGTTCTCCAATTAAGTATTGGGAAAGTAATGCCATTGCCTTCAGTTCCAGCAATAAACTCCGTTCCTTAGCCACCGACTCCATCCCTCCCTCTGGCAACTGGCTGAGGCTGAGTTAGACTATACGTAACCTTTGTGTTGTATCTGACACCGAGATGAGCTTCAGGACACATGACAGCACAATTGATAGGGCAATGCCTCAACTTTGGAGTTCTCAGCCTTGTTTTCAAGTCCCTCTGTGGCCTCGCCCCCTCCTGATCACTCCAACCACACCTACAGCATTGAAATCTCTGCGCTACTCCAATTCAGGCTCTTGTGCATCCCCGATTTTAATCACTTGACCACTGCAGCAGTGCCTTCAGCTATAACCTAGCTCTGGGAATCCTTTCATAAATCTCTCTGCCTCTCTCTCCTCTGAGATGCTCCTTAAAACCTAGCTCTTGGGCTAAGCTTTTGGTCATTTACTCTAATGAGGCAGAAAAAAATTACTTCCTTATTTATTGAGAACACAGTCAGTATTTTTTTCAGGTTATTCAAGGAATTGTATAGGGTTAATTATTCAAAAGTAACACTGAGCTCCCAAAGGATTAACAGCAGCCAGCTGCTGTCTATGTGAACCGTGATTTCAATATCTTCAAACTGATTGGTGATTCCCTTTGGATTTGTTATTAAATTAAAAACAAGGAATTCTGCTAATAAAAGGCATACTACTGATGTCACCGCTTTAAAGAGGTCATAACAGCAAACATCTATCCAGAGGCAAACACCCTCATCTGTTCGTACACCCTCTGACATTGTAACAAAAACAAAAGCACACAAGATGAACAGCAAGTTATACAACAAGCTTCGTCATGGGTCAGCAGGGAGTAACCAAACCTTTATTTCGAAACTTTAACTGTTCCTTTCCGCAGATGCTGTCAGACCTGCTGAGTTTTTCCAGGTATTCTTATTTTTGTTTTGGATTTCCAGAATTTGCAGTTTTTTGCTTTTATCTTTATTTCTATCTCTGACACTCATGACATGCCACTCTGCTCTTTAGTACTCTGTCTGCTTAAAAGGCACATGGAGGTATATTGTCTAACACTAGAATTCTTCCTGTCAATGATGTCAGTGATGAAGTCAGTAAGAGCAGTCAAACCTAACTTCTGAGTAAAATTTGAAATAATTTCACACCTATTTGCACCAGGAAAGCTCAATGAGATTTAGCCCTTTACACCATTAATAATACTCCAGCTGAGGCAGGCAGATTTCCTGTGGGGATTCAGAAACACGCTGATTCCCTCCCCACCAAGTTATATCCCTTGGGAATGAGGCCACATTCAAGTGGAGTTTAAAAAGGCAGAAATCAGAAGCATCAGAATGGACTACATGTGCACAATTCGCTGGCTCCAGTGCAATACCAAATCAGGCCTTGCTATCCCCACAGAATTATCCCCAGGGATGAGCAGGTCTCAGTGCAACACATCCTGCACGTAACCTTGTTCCTGGTGACTGATCACAGATTACATTTTAGGTATTTCAGAGGACTTTGCTCAACTCCACCCCCTCCAGCATCAGCCCAATGGGGTAATGTGCCATACAGTATAGATGGATCAAGATTCAACCCAAGTTAACTGACCTTAACCAGGGCAACAGTGGGTTGGTGGTGGTGGGGGGCGGTGGGGGGGGTGGAGGGAAGAGGTCTATAACAGGCTTCTATGCCCTTTCTGTTAGGAAGGGAGTAATCAGTTATGGTTCCTGTACCCCATTGCGTTCCAGTAAAATAAAATTGTTTTCCCCTCCCCTGTCAGCATTCCAATAGGATCACTTCCTCTCTGACACCCTGGTCTACTCCTCTATTTCCCCCAACTCCTCATTCCCATTCCACAGAACCTTCCCATGCAATCCCAGGAGGTATAATACCTGCCCCTTTACATTCTCCCTCCTCGCTATCCAAGGCCCCAAACACTCCTTCTAGGTGAAGCAGTGATTTACAGGTGCTTGTTGCAATTTATTCTACTGTATTTGCTGCTCCCAATGCGGCCTCCTCGACACTGGGGAGAGCAAATACAGACTGGGTGATCGTTTTGCGGAATACCTTCGTTTTGTCCACAAGCATGGCCCAGACCTTCCTGTCGCTTGCCATTTCAATTCACCATCTTGCCTTCATGCTCACATTTCTGTCTTCGGCCTGCTACAATGTTCCGACGCAAACTGGAGGAACAGCACCTCATCTTCCGATTAGACACTTTACAGCCTTCTGGACCCAATATTGAGTTCAACAACTTCAGACCATGAACTCTGTCCTCCATTTTGAATGTTTTCCCTCCAGTACCAGTCTGTATCTTGATTTAATGTTTTTGCTGTCAGACAATGCTGACCTTTATCCTGCTATTGACACTCTGAACCAATGCTTTGTGTCTTTAATGCTATTATTACCACATCCTTCAGCTTGTGTTCCATGACATCTTTAACATTTAATCTCCCTTGCCTTCTAACCTATTCCTGACCTTCACTTTTGCTCTACCTGCCCCGCCCCCTTTTTCAACAGCATAACATCACTTCCCAAGCTTTCTTCAATTCCAAAGAAGAGTCATGTTGAGCTTGAAACACGAACTGTTTCTCTCTCCACAGACGCTGCTAGCCCTGAATTTTCCAGCACTTTCTATTTTTATTGCTTTCCAGTAACCCTTACTAGAATGTACCTGCCACTGCGCGTGCGTGGGTGAGAGAGAGAGCGAGTGAGAAAGCAACTGAGTGGGGATGTACGTGATGCCTCCTGTGGTTGAACTGTCTCCATCATTCACTAGGATCTTACACAAACAATGAGCATGTTACAGAGATGGTGCCCATGGAATCATGCCCAGCATGAATTAATGCATTCAAGAGAGAAGGGTAGAAGAGGATAAAACTGTAGACAGACAAATCTATCAATATGTGTGGATTTCTCTGACCATTCTTCCTGAAGGTTCTGAACTGCCAAATGAAAAACTACTTGTCTTAACATGTCTTTGCTAATGCCCCTAAATGGTCACTCTTTGTGAATGAAACTCATCGCAGCCAACCTGGCCTTGTCCCCAGCCAACATTGGCCTGAGCACACTTCAGCAAGGGGAAACATTTGCTGAGTGGAGGCTGATTTCCCTCCTCCATCTCCTTAATGCAGAATCATTGGTGTTGAAACTCTTTCAAGTTACGAACAGTCACAGATTGCAACTTCTTTCGAATACAATCACAGTTCTTGGTTTTCCAGGAGTGGGACATGAACCCACAACCCTCTGATTCAAAGGCGAGGGTGCTATGAACTGAGGGCTGACACCTCAAATCATTGGTGTTGAATACAGCATCACTGAGGGACTTGTTAATTGTATATCAATTGTATTTAACTATATACAAGTGCAAGGTACTAATTGAGCAAGAGATACTTAATGAAACTACATATGGTTGCATTTACTGCAATGTTTCACTCTGCAAATAAATGTGAGGCTGAGTAAAGACCGACTCCAGTATCATCCTTCACCAACTGGCTTTCTGCACTACAACAAAACCAAGAAAACACTGACTGAGCCCTTACAAAACTGCTTAAGGGCTGCTCCAATCTCATCTGATTGCAAATGCTGGCTCTACAACTCTTATGATAAGATGCTTTAACAACATAATCAGCTGACAGGCATCGGTTTACCAGAAAACATATCAAAACAGCAGCAGTTTAAATGAGGCTTCTGAAGACACAAACCCCCTGGTTAGAGTGAGCTTCTGTCATCACTCCATTAATACTTGAATGTTATATGTGCAGGGGCTTTGTACACTACTGTATCCTATGTATGTAACACATATGAAGACAGGTTATAATATATAAATATGTATAACGTAACTAATACACACAGAGGTATTATATATAGAGTGCTTACCTCTGCATACCATATATTACTGCCAGACCAACAGTAGAATTGCTCGTGGACCATTGAAGGTACATTATTTTGTAATGTCAGGAGCACATTAACATTGAATATACAATATTTTTGAATATATTAAACCACTTGTGTCAATGTTCAGAGATGAAGATATTATCTCTCTCTCTGCTTAGCAACTGTCCACTTTTCTCATTAATGTGTGTGTGTGGGTGGTGTGTGTGTGTATCCATCACAGCACTTGGAAAAACACTGAGGACAGCAAGATCATAGAATGTACTCTGCGTAGGATTCAATGTCCATCACCAAGAGTGGCTCAGTAGCACCACTACTGCCCGAGCCCTGAAGGCCATATCTGCCGGTCTGGACCTGCACAAGGTGGTCAGAGAACCAACAAGAGGGAGAAATCTACGTGATCTAGTTCTTAAAAGTCTACCTGTTGAAAATGCATCTGGCCATGACAGCAATGATAGGAATGACCACAGCACAGTCCTAATGGAGACAAAGTCCCATCTTCATACTGAGGATACCCTCCATCATGTGTGGCACCACCACTGTGCCAAATGGGATAGATTCAGGCCAGATCCAGCAGCTCAAAATTAGGCATTCATGAGGAGCTGCGGGCCATCAGCAACAGTAGAATTGTACACAACCACAATCTGCAAAATCAAGGCCCAACATATCCTTCACTCTACCATTATCAAAAGCCAGGGGACCAATCTTGATTCAACGAGGAGTATAAGACAGCATGTCAAGAGCAGAACCAGGCATACCTAAAAATGAGATGCCAACCTGGTGAACCTACAACCCAGGGCTACTTGCATGCTAAACAGTGGAAGCAGAATGCTATAGACCGAGTTTGCAAATTCACAGCCAACGGATCAAATCAAAGCTGTGATCAGTACTGGGGTAGATGGGAGTTGTTCCGGTGGTATGGGCTTCACTTGAACCATGTTGGGACCAGTGTCCTGACGAATAGAATATCTAAGGCTGTAGAGAGAGCTTTAAACTAAACAGAGGGGAGAGGATTCTGGAGAGGAGATAAGTAGGCTTACAAAGCAAAATAATATGGTGGCATTGCAGGGCAACTGCTTAGGTAATGATACCCAGAGTGTGACAGGAAGTGACAGAGTGTACGACATAAAAAAACAAGCAGCAAATAGGATGAAAGGGGAAAAAATGGTAAAAAGGCAAATTTAATGGCTCTTAAATGCACGTAGTTTTCGGAACAAAATAAATGAATTAACGGCACAAATAGAGGATAGTGGATATGATCTTATAGCCATTACGGAGATGTGGTTACAAGGAGATCAAAGCTGGGAACTAAATGTTCAAGGGCATGTGACTTTTCGAAAGGACAGGCAGGAAGGAAAGGGTGGTGGGGTAGCTTTGTTAGTACGAGATGGAATAAGTGCGATAGCAAGAAATGATCTTGGATCGGAAGATGCAGAATCCATATGGGTGGAGGTAAGAAATAACAAGGGGAAGACAACACTGGTGGGAGTAGTCTATAGGCTCCCTAACAGTAGCTATGCTGTCAGACAGAGGACAAATCAGGAAATAACGAGGGCATGTTAAAAAGGCCGTTTACTAATCATGGGTGACTTTAATCTTCATACAGATTGGGAAAATCAAACTGGCAGAGGTAGCCACGAGTAAGAATTTATAGAGTGTATTTGGGACAATTTCCTAGAGCAATATGTTGTGGATCCAACCAGGGATCAGGATATTTTGGATCTGGTAATGTGTAATAATGAGGCAGGTCTAATAAATGATCTCAGAATAAAAGATCCCCTAGGAAACAGTGACCATAACTTGGTGGAATTTAGCATTCAGTTTGAGAGTGAGAAACTTAGTTCGGAAACAACTGCTAAGCTTAAATAAGGGTAACTACAAAGGAATGAGAGCAGAGTTGGCTGGAGTGGACTGGGAAAGGAGTTTAGCAGAAAAGACAGTTGATGAACAATGGCAGATGTTTAATAAAATAGTTCATGACTCACAACAAAGATATATCCCAGTGAGGAAGAAGGATTGTAGGAAGGGGATAAACCAGCCATGGTTAACCAAGGAAGTTAAGGATAGTATCAAAGTGAAAGAAAAAACATACAATGAGGCAAAGATTATTGGTAAGCCAGAGGATTGGGAAAGTTTTAAGAACCAACAGAAGATGACCAAAAAAATAATAAAGAGGGAGAAAATAAACTTTGAGGGTAAACTAGCAAGTAATATAAAAACAGGCAGTAAGAGCTTCTTTAAATTTATAAAAAGGAAGAGAGAGGCCAAAGTAAACATAGGCTCCTTAGAGAATGGGGCTGGGGAAATAATAATGGGGAACCAGGAAATAGCAGAGGAGTTGAATAAATACTTTGCATCAGGCTTCACAGTATAAGACACTAATAGCATTCCAAAAATACTAAATAATCATAGGGCAAAAGGGAGGGGAGGAAATAAATACAATAACTATCACTAGAGAAAAAGTACTAGGGAAACTAATGGGGCTAAAGGCTAATAAGTCACCTGGACCTGATGGGTTGCATCCTAGGATATTAAAGGAAATAGCTGCAGAGATAGTAGATGAACAGGCAGTAACCTTCCAAGAATCCTTAGATTCTGGAAAAGTCCCAGAGGATTGGAAAACTGCCAGTGTAACATCCTTATTCAAAAAGAGAGGGAGCCAAAAAACAGGTAACTATAGGCCAGTTAGCTTAACATCTGTCACTGGGAAAATGTTGGCATCTATTATAAAGGATGCAATAGCAGAGCATATAGAAATGCATGATATAATAAAGCAGTCAGCATGGCTTCATGAAGGGGGAATCATGCCTGACAAATTTATCAGAATTCTTTGAGGAGGTAACAAGCAGGATAGATAAAGGAGAACCAGTAGATGTAACATATTTGGATTTCCAAAAGGCGTTCGATAAGGTGCCACACATAAGGCTACTTAAGAAGATAAGAGCCCATAGTGTTGGGGATAGTATATTAGCTTGGATAGAGGGCTGGCTGACTAATAGAAGACAGAGAGTTCGGATACGGGAGACATTTTCAGGATGGCAACCTGTAACTAGTGGAGTGCCACAGGGATCAGTGCTGGGGCCACAATTATTTACAATATATATTAATGACTTGGATGAGGGAAATGAATGTACTATCGCCAAGTTTGCAGATGACACAAAAATAGGTGGGAAGGCAAGTGGTGAGGATGACACAAGGAGTCTACAGAGGGACATAGGCAGGTTAAGTGAGTGGGCAAAAACATGGCAGATGGAATATAATGTGGGAAAGTCTGAGGTTATGCACTTTAGCAGGAAGAATAGAGAAGCTAAATCTTATTTAAATGGAGAAAGACTGCAGAAAGCTGCAGCACAGAGGGATTTGGGGGTCCTCGTGCATGAATCTCAAAAAGCTAGCACACAAGTTCAGCAGGTAATAGGGAAGGCAAATGGAATGTTGGCCTTTATTTCAAGGGAATGGAATATAAAAATAGGGAAGTCTTACTAAAACTATACAAGGCATTAGTTAGACCACACCTAGAATACTGTGAACAGTTTTGGTCCCCTTATCTAAGGAAAGATATACTGGCATTGGAGACAGTCCAGAGAAGGTTCATTAGGTTGATCGCAGGTATGGAGGGATTTACTTATGAGGAGGGGTTAAATAAGTTGGGCCTGTGCTCATTGGAGTTTAGAAGAATGAGAGACGACCTTATTGAAACATATAAAATTCTTAGGGGGCTTGACAGGGTAGATGCTGAGGGGTTGTTTCCACTTGTGGGAGAGTCTAGGACCAGAGGGCATAATCTCAGAGTAAGGGAGCACCCATTTAAAACAGAGATGAGGAGGAATTTCTTCTCTCAGAGGGTAGTCTATTTGTGGAATTCTTTACCGCAGAGGGCTGTAGAGGCTGGGTCGTTAAATATATTCAAGGTTGAGATAGACAGGTTTTTAATCAGTAAGGGAATCAATGGTTATGAGGAAAAGGCAGGAAAGTGGAATTGAAGGTTATCAGATCAGCCATGATCTCATTGAATGGCAGAGCAGGCTCGATGGGCTGAATGGCCTACTTCTGCTCGTACACCTTATGGTCTTATGGCCTGTGCAGTCCTGGTACACCCAGTCCTGAATGGCAGCAGACAATCAAACAACTCAGTGGAGGAGGAGGCTCCACAAACATCCCTATCCTAAATGATGGGGTGCCCAGCACATCATTGCAAAAGACAAAGCTGGAGCATTTACAACCATCTTCAGCCAGAAGTGTCTAGTAGATGATCCATCTCAGCCTCCTCCTGAGGCTCCCAGCATCACAAGTGCAAGTCTTCAGCCAATTTGATTCGGTCCACATCATATCAAGAAACGGCTGAACATACTGGACAAAGCAAAGGCTATGGGTCCTGACAACATTCCCGCAACAGTACTAAAGACTTGTGCTCCAGGACAAGCCATGCTCCAAGTCAAGCTGTTCCAGTACAGTTACAACACTGGCATTTACCCGACAATGTGATAAACTATCTTGTTCACAAAAAGCAGGACAAATTCAATCTGTATAATTAACGCACCATCAAACTATTCTCAACCATCAGCAAGTGTTATTGGCAGTGCTATCAAGCACTTACTCATCAATTCTCAGTTTGGGCTCCACCAATGCCACTCGTCTCCAGATCTCATTGCAGCCTTCTTTTGCCAATCACTCTAAATCAGTGTTCTCTTGTTCTCGATCCTTCCACCAATGGGAACATTTTCTCGTTATCCACTCTGCGTAGACCCCTCATGATTTTGAATACCTTCCAATGTTCTCCTCTCCGAACAGTCTGTTTCTTCAGTCTATCTCCCTACAGTTGTCAGAGGCCAGTCATCTCAGCCCCAGGACATCACCACAGGTGTTCCTCAGGGTAGTGTCCTCAGGCCTAACCATCTTTAGCTGCTTCATCAATGATCTTCCTTCCATTACAAGCTCAGAAGTCAAGATGTTTGCTGATGATTGCATTATGTTCAGCATCACTTGTAACTCCTCAGGTTCAGAAGCAATCCTGCATGCAGCAAGACCTGGGCAACATTCAGACTTGGGCTGATAAGTGGCAAGTAACATTCATGCCACACAACTGCCAGGCAATAATGCCATTGGCAACAAGAGAGAATCTAATCAGTTCTCCTTGGTGTTCTATGGTATTATCATTGCTGAATCCTCCACCATCAACAATCTGTGGTTACCATTTACCAGAAACTGAACTGGACTAGCCATATAAATATCGTGGCTACAAGAGAGGGTCAGAGTGAGTAACTCATCACCTAACTCCCCAAAGCCTGACCACCATCTACAAGGCACAAGTCAGGAGTGTGATGGAAATCTCTCCACTTGCTTGGATGATTGCAGCTCCAACAACACTCAAGCTCAACACAATCCAGCCTGCTTGATCAGCACCCCATCTACCACAGTCACACCATCCATCACCAGCACAACAACGTGCCCACAAGGTGCACTGCAATAACCTGCTAAGGCTCTTTCGACAGCACCTTCCAAGCTCGTGATCTCTACCACTTAGATATATCTTTCACTGTAGGATCATCTGTTCTGTTAAATCTTCCCACTTAAGTCAGATTGGGTCATGAAGCACAAATCTGACTGACTCAAACAGAACCCGCAAATCACTTAAGATAGCTGAACTAAATTCAAACCTTTCAACACTGATATGCCTTAAACTGAAATACATGTCACAAACACCAGTGTACAGCAGGTACTCTCATGTGTAATCAGCAGCTGCTTCACAGAAAAATCATTAAAGGTCTTTTCTGACATATCCCTCTCTCTAGAGTATGGCACTTGGAGGCATCAGCCAGGAGGCTCCCACCACAGCACCAGGGGAGGTGGAATCCTGGCAACCACTGGAGCTTGATGATTTTTTATGGTCACATTATGTTATCGATCGCCTGCGTATTTCAGGAGGCCTGGAAGGTAAAGTGGAGTGGGAATGGGGGGAGATGGTGCTGCAGACCTCAAATGACCACAGCAGCACAAGGCCATGGCACAAGCTCTATGCCTGGCAGCAAAGTTGGCAATTTTTAAAAAGACTTTTATCCTCAATAACATAGAATCATAAAGTACAGAAGGAGCCCATTCAATCCATTGGGCCTGTGCCTGCTCTGTAAGATCTATCTAATTAGTCCTGCTTGCCCAATTTTGTCCCATCGTCTTGCAATCAAATGCTCTTCCCTGCCTAATGTTTCTAAGGCCAGCGCTGGATGGAATGGCTGTCACTGGTATAATTAAATTAAGGTCAGGTTCCTTTTTTTTGCAGGCCTCTCCTTCTGTCGGGGTAGATGCAACCGAAAACTAACAGTGACAAATATTTTTACGCACCCCGCTTGTACAAAATCACAGAATTGCTACGGTGCAGGAGGTGGCCATTCGGCCTATCGTGTCTGCACCAGCTCTCCAAATGAGCATCATGACTTAGTGCCATTCTCCTGCCTCTTCCTCATACCCTTGCACATTTTTCCCATTCAAATAATCATCTATTGCCCTCTTGAATGCCTCGAATGAACCTGCCTCCACCAAACTTCCAGGTAGTGCAGTCCAGACTCGAACCACTTGCTGTGTGTAAGTTATTTTCTCACATCATATTTGCTTCTTTTGCAAATCACTTTAAACCTGTGTCCCTTCATTCTCAATCCCCTGACGAGCAGGAATAGTTTCTCCCTGTCTACTCTATCCAGCCCCCTCATGATTTTGAACACCTCTATCAAATCTCCTCTTAGCCTTCTCCTCTCCAAGGAGAACAGTCCCAACTTCTCCAATCTATTTTCATAACTCAAGTTTCTCATCAACTTCTTCTGCACTCTCTCCAATGTGATCACATCTTTCCTATAATGTGGCATCCAGAACTGTACACAATACTCCAGCTGAGGTCTAACAAGTGTCTTATATAAATTCAGCACAACCTCCCTGCTCTTGTATTCTATGCCCCTATTAAAAAAGCTCAGGACACTATATGCTTTATTAACTGCTCTCTCCACCTGCCCTGTCACCTTCAATGATCTATGCACATGTACACCTAGGTCTCTGCTCCTGCACATCCTTGAATTGTACCCCTTATCTTATATTGTCTCCCTATGTTCTTCCTACCAAAATGCATCACCTCACACTTCTCCCCATTGAACTTCATCTGCCACCTATCTGCCCACTCTACCAACTTGTCCATGTCCTTTTTAAGTTCCACACTGTCCTCCTTACAGTTTGCAATGCTTCCAAGTTTTGTATCATCTGCAAACTTTGAAATTGTCCCCTTCACACCAAGATCAAGATCATTAATTTATATCAGGAAAGGCATGGTCCTAATACCAATCCCTGGAGAACTCCACTACAAACACTCCTCCAGCCCAAAAAATATCCATTGACCATTACCCTCTGTTTCCTATTACTCTGCCAATTTTGTATCCATGTTGCTACTGTCCCTTTTATTCCATGAATAATAACTTTTCTCACAAGTCTGTTGTGTGGCACTGTATCGAATATCTTTTGAAAGTCCATGTACACCACACCAACAGAAACACAGAAACTCAGAGGATGTGAAGCACAGCTGGGTTTTCTCAGTCAGAGTCCAACCTTTATTCTGAAAGGGTTTTTGTCGGGATCAAGTTCAAACAGTATTCTGCAGACTGAGGTATGAAACATGATAGATATGACACTCGGGGGTGGGGGGGGGTCATTATGATTTTGGATGAGCGTGTAAAATATGCAATATTGAATCAGCTGCCTGTTATACATCCTTCCTGAATTTCAATTTCAATGACTTGAAAATTGGGAAGGTATAAAATGGTCAGCTGAATCGATTTGGCTTATTTTACTACATCTCGCCAAGTCAAAATGACACCTCATGGCTTTGCTTTTTTCAAACACTCTGTGTGTGGACAGATAGAATTCCTTTGCAGTTTCACCATAGGCAACAGAGACATTCTATACTGGCACAACTCAAACAGCAGAAGTACAGCCAACAGCCTACAGCCACTGGGTCCAATCCTGGTTCCCCGTACAACAGCTTCACCAACAAAGACATGACATCAGCGGTCATCCCCACAAATGTCACGGTTACCCCATCAGAAAGAGCGTAGCTGCATCAGAAGCAAAGGTGAGCGTCTCTCCCTACCTGAGCCTTGAGAACCTGATTTTTGGACAGCAGACGAACTCTGAGCCTTGGTGACTGCATGCACTGATTGAGCAACGATGGTTCCGCTCGCTCCGCTCACCACGGCCTTCGCCACCCCCTGAGCCACAATCTGCTTCTGTCCGACGGCCCGGGCAACGGTGGTGCCTGGTTTGGCAACAATTATCTGCCCACCGCTGAGTGCCACCGCCTGCTTCACCACTGGCTGCAAGGCTGAACCTACTGGAATCCCAACCACCTGTGGGCAAGCAAACGTACTGTATTACTAAACCAATTGAACCTGTTGGGCAATGGTAATTTAAAACTGGATTATTTATTTGAGTTAAATAGGGGTGGGAATACTGGAGGTCAGACATATGAAATACAAAAGCAAAAAGTTAAATTAGAGATGGGAGGTATTACTAGTCACAGAGAGTCGTTGACTTCTCAATCTGATTACCTGTCTTTCTAAAAGGGAGCTGGGTGAGTTCCTGAGACCAGAAGACACCTCAAGCTGTTGAGGTCGGTGAGGGCTAGCTTTGATTATTGCTCTGAGTTGCTTGATTGCTTCTGGACTTCAAGAAGAATTTCCCAGATTTTTCCCTAAATTGGCCTTGGGATGTTTTTTCCTGTTTTCTCTGCCTCCCAGAAGATTGAGAAATTAGGGGAGAGTTTCAGTGGTGTAAGGAACTGCACAATTTATGGAAGAGGGAGGAAGGGTACAGGATGATCAGTTGGAACCTTTTCCTGTCCTTTCTCTTTGTCTGCTTTATTTTACCCTCTTCTCTCATCTCCTGAAGGCTGACTCTTGTTGGGGTACTGGCTCCACAGGTGCTAAGCAGCCTCAAGTGCCTTGCCCAGAAATGGCCATTTTTGATGTATAAACCTACATTGATTTTCAGCAGCCCAATAGACCACAGAGGTCATCAGAGCTCAACGTGATTCAATCCTCACCTGCATCTATGTGTGTGCATTTTCCAGCTGGGGAGGTCACTGGATAGCACTCAGGAATAGGAATCTCAGCTAACTTTATCTTTGAAGAAATGCAGATTGTGTATTAGGTCACCAAAATGAGGGTCTTTTAGCAATCAAACCACCAGCCAAGTCTCAAGGCTGCATACCGATCCACATTTGGGCCTTGATTTTATTGGAAGCCGATTTTGGAATTGCACCCGTTTACAAGTGCCCCATGTGTAGTGTGACATATTCCTTTTAGTTCAGCATGTGACACCTGATGTGTAACATCAGCAGGGAAACAGCCTCTAAGCTGCAGAGTTCCTGAGTGCATTCAGTGTCAATGATGACACCGCTCTGTGATAACCTAGCTTTGCTGTTGCAATGCCCATCAGGCTTTCTCTGTGGCCTGCTCATCGTTGTTCCGTGAAAAGTCACCTCCGAGACCTACCTTAGTCTGGGTGGCTCCTGCCCCAAGTGCGCTGCTGTGTTTCTGGGGGGAGACTGCAATCACCTGGCCACCCTTCACAGTCACAAACTGCTGCACAGCCTGCTGTGTGGACACGGCTGTGACCCCCGACTGCTGGCCCACTGCTTCTCCTGGTTCCTGTTTAATGATGACCTACAAAGAACAACCAGAAATTCTTTATTTAAGTGCGTGGTGACAGCTCTCAGGAACACAAAGCAAGGCATGTATTTTAACTATTGCTAATAAACTTCCAGTGCACCTGCTTTCTAGAGTATATCAATTTTAGCTCATTTTAGCACCTCACCTTCTCATCCCCCCTCTCCAACCCAGCATCAGCTATGTCACCCCTCTCAAAGCGTGCAATGGACAGACAGGTGTTGAGAGAAAAGACTGTAATGCTCAATATAATTCATAATGTCCAGCAATTCAATTCCTGTAGCTCAACTGTTAATGACTATTGTACTGCTCGTTGAAAAGAAAGAAATTGCATTTAAAAAGCACCTTTTACGTCCTCAGGGTGTCCCCAAATGCTTCACAGCCAAGGAATTACTTTTGAAGTGTAGGCACTGTCGTTGCGTAGGCAAACACAGCAGCAACAAGATCCCACAGTAATGAGACAAATACTTCGTTATTTTGTTTTTGGTTGTTCTGCTTACAGATGAATGTTGCCCAGGACACTGGGAAAAAACTTTGCTCTTCAAACAGTGGCACGGGATATGAACATGCAAATATGTGAATTTGAACCATTGGCCACTCGGACATCGAGACTGCTCTGCCACTCAATAAGATGATGGCTGATCTGATTGTAAACGCCTGCCTACCCACAATAACCTTTCAGCCCCTTGTTAATCAAGAATCTATCTAGCTCTGCCTTAAAAATACTCAAAGACTCTACTTCCACCAACTTTTGAGGAAAGGAGTGCCGAAGACTCTCTACCCTCAGAGAAAAAAATTCTCAACTCTGTCTTAAATGGGCAAACCCTTATTTTTAAACAGTGACCTCCTGGACAGATACACAAGGCCTCAGTATAGTACCTCATCCAAATTATGGCACTTTAAGCAGTGCAACACTTGGTCCTGCACTGAATTGCCAGCCTGGACTTTGTGCTCAGAATTGGGACTTGAACCCATGACCCTTCTGACACAGGGGCAACACTGCTACTTCTATGCCACAAGGTTGACACTGGCTTATGCTTGTGTGTTAGCATTGAACATGGCCGGGCTAGTTCAATGAGTGAAGTTCAATTACATGCTCCATTTTTAAAATACATTTTATTTTAAACAGGAAGCACCAGAAAAAATATGAAAATATTGCAGCTGAGAAAAATGGCCAAAATAAAAAATACAAACCAGAAATGTCACATGTGAAACTGGGCAAAGGAAAATGGAAAAGCGTAATAGATGTGAAAGGATTTTGAAACAGTAAGACCTCTCCTCCCATGAGTGACTAACAAATATCATTGTCTGGTGAGCGTTCATTATTTTGATTCACACCCCCAGTTGTCCCATTATAAAGGTTAAGTTAGTAATTACTCTGTTGCATCAAAATAAAACACACACTCTCGCCTCTGAGTCAGAAAGTTGTGGATTCCAGCCCCACTCCAGAGAGTTGAACATATAACTCCAGTGCAGTACTGAGGAAGCACTGCTCTGTTGGAAGCGTCGTCTTTTAGGTAAGACATTAAACTGAGGTCCCACCTATTCTCTCAGGCAGGCATAAAATGTCCTGTGACACTATTTCAAAGGAGATCGGTCAGTATCCTGGCCAATCAGGATTATATGTATTATATTATATATAATACATATATATATATATATATAATATATATAAATATGTAAAATACATATAAAAACATATATAATTATCCCATTCCTCACCCATTGCCACTGAAATGGATTATTTGGTCATTATCGCATAGTTGTTTGTGGCACCTTGCTGTGTGCAAATGGACTGCCATATTTCCAACACTCCAACACTTCAAAAGTGCTTCATTGGCAGTTTTGGGGTGTCCTAACGTCATGAAGGCACGATATAAATACAATTCTGTTCTTTCTTACCTTAGCAAGCCCAAAGCTACCAGTTACAATGGATACCACAAACAACATGTTTCCACGTAGAGGGCAAAATTCCCTAACAAAAACAGAATTACCTGGAAAAACTCAGCAGGTCTGGCAGCATCAGTGGAGAAGAAAAGAGTTGACGTTTCGAGTCCTCATGACCCTTCAACAGAACTGAGTAATATTAGGAGAGGGGTGAAATATAAGCTGGTTTAAGGTGGGGGGGGTGGGGGGAGAGAAGTTGAGGGTGGGGTGGTTGTAGGGACAAGCAAGCAGTCGTAGGAGCAGATAATCAAAAGATGTCACAGACAAAAGGATCAAAGAGGTGTTGAAGGTGGTGATATTATCTAAACGAATGTGCTAATTAAGAATGGATGGCAGGACACTCAAGGTACAGCTCTAGTGGGGGTGGGGTGGAAAGACTAAAAGGGCATAAAAGGTATATATTTAAAAATAATGGAAATAGGTGGGAAAAGAAAAATCTATATAAATTATTGAAAAAAACAAAAGGAACGGGGAAGAAACGGAAAGGGGATGGGGATGGAGGAGGGAGTTCAAGATCTAAAGTTGTTGAATTCAATATTCAGCCCGGAAGGCTATAAAGTGCCTAGTCGGAAGATGAGGTGCTGTTCCTCCAGTTTGCGTTGGGCTTCACTGGAACAACGCAGCAAGCCAAGGACAGACATGTGGGCAGGAGAGCAGGGTGGAGTGTTAAAATAGCAAGCGACAGGGAGGTTTGGGTCTTTCTTGCGGACAGACCACAGGTGTTCTGCAAAGCGGTCGCCCAGTTTACGTTTGGTCTCTCCAATGTAGAGGAGACCGCATTGGGAGCAACGAATGCAGTACACTAAGTTAGGGGAAATGCAAGTGAAATGCTGCTTCACTTGAAAGGAGTGTTTGGGCCCTTGGACGGTGAGGAGAGAGGAAGTGAAGGGGCAGGTGTTGCATCTTCTGCGTGGGCATGGGGAGGTGCCATAGGTGGGAGTTGAGAAGTAGGGGGTGATGGAGGAGTGGACCAGGGTGTCACGGAGGGAACGATCCCTACGGAATGCCGCCGGGGGGGTGAAGGGAAGATGTGTTTGGTGGTGGCATCATGCTGGAGTTGGCGGAAATGGCGGAGGATGATCCTTTGAATGCGGAGGCTGGTGGGGTGATAAGTGAGGACAAGGGGGACCCTATCATGTTTCTGGGAGGGAGGAGAAAGCGTGAGGGCGGATGCGCGGGAGATGGGCCGGACAAGGTTGAGGGCCCTGTCAACCACCGTGGGTGGAAAACCTCGGTTAAGGAAGAAGGAGGACATGTCAGAGGAACTGTTTTTGAAGGTGGCATCATCAGAACAGATGCGACGGAGGCGAAGGAACTGAGAGAATGGGATGGAGTCCTTACAGGAAGCAGGGTGTGAGGAGCTGTAGTCGAGGTAGCTGTGGGAGTCGTTAGGCTTGTAATGGATATTGGTGGACAGTCTATCACCAGAAATTCAGACAGAGAGGTCAAGGAAGGGAAGGGAAGGGAAGTGTCAGAGATGGACCATGTGAAAATGATGGAGGGGTGGAGATTGGAAGCAAAATTAATATATTTTTCCAGTTCCCGATGAGAGCATGAAGCAGTACCGAAGTAATCATCAATGTACCGGAGAAAGAGTTGTGGGAGGGGGCCGGAGTAGGACTGGAACAAGGAATGTTCCACATACCCCATAAAGAGACAGGCATAGCTGGGGCGCATGCGGGTACCCATAGCCACACCTTTTATTTGGAGGAAGTGAGAGGAGTTAAAGGAGAAATTGTTCAGTGTGAGAACAAGTTCAGCCAGACGGAGGAGAGTAGTGGTGGATGGGGATTGTTCGGTCCTCTGTTCGAGGAAGAAGCTAAGGGCCCTGAGACCATCCTGGTGGGGGATGGAGGTGTAGAGGGATTGGACATCCATGGTGAAGAGGAAGCGGTTGGGGCCAGGGAACTGGAAATTGTTGATGTGACGTAAGGTGTCAGAGGAATCACGGATGTAGGTGGGAAGGGACAGGACAAGGGGAGAGAGAATGGAGTCAAGATAGCAAGAAATGAGTTCCATGGGGCAGGAACAGGTTGACACGATCGGTCTGCCGGGACAGGTCTACTACAATTCAATAATGGAACAACAGTCCTTCCCCATTAAGGTATGAACTCACTTTTGCCTCACTCCTGACACTGTAAGCTCCAAAACCAAAGTTCCTACCCACAGACTGAGTTAATTACGGGAATTTATGCCTGAGCCTAGCAGGTCAAAGTCCCGAGGTCTGATCCTGAGCCTGTGCAGAGGTGAATGATCTTAACTGCTATTACAGTAGGAGCATTATAATTGGCGTCAGCACCATGGATTAGAATCAGTCACAATCCCTAATCCTAGGCAAAAACGATGCATGAATGTAGTCATCTGGTGAGGGCTGTGATGCCTCCCAACAGTTACTATCTATTTTCACTCCCAAAGAATCGGCATCTGGATGAAGCACCTGGGGCAGAGTGGGGAATGTGCAGTGATGCAGAGAATCTAGAAGCTATGAGGGCCAAGAGAGATGGCATTGGAATAAAACTGGTATCAAAATTAAAGGTCTTGTGGCACAGTGGTAGCATCCCTACCTCTAGGCCAGAAGATCCAGGTTCAAGCCCCACTTCAGAACTTACCACCTGACTTCGGGTGCATTGGAAGGTGCGTTCATAGCTTGACTAAAAGGTTGATTATCAGCATCTAAATCCTTCCATTACACTTGAAGGCAGGTGGTAAGAGTGGGAGTTTCCCGAGCAGCCATACTACTGCAGAAGATAACGGCAAACCACTGAAGTATTTTGCCAAGCATAATCATGGGCCAATATGCAATGGAAGTCCATGGTTGCCAATGACCGCTTAGGACATGGTATCTGAAGGAGGAGGAGGGTTAAAATTGAAAAAGGGAACAAAGATAATACCAAATTCAATTAAGACGGACTCTACTCATCACGACAAGGATATAACAGTTCAAGGAGAGGGCCCACTACCAACTTCTCAAGGATGGGCAATAGGTGCCTAGTATCACTTACATCCCCAGAACCAAAGAAAAAGGAACAGGCCCAAATAAATAGAAAAGAAAAACTGGAAATAAGAAACAATAGGAACTCTTCAAATAGAAGATGATTTATAGTACAACACTGGTCTTATTCCCACCAGAAATGAAGGTGCAACAAAAGCTGGAGTTCTTTGGCTCAACACGAAATTAAAAATTAAATTAGAACTTCAAAAAGGGCTAAGTGGCAAGTTTGGGGCTAGTAATATGCAAAAAAAAATCAAGCCAGGAACAGAAAATTTAGAAGCAAAAATGGTTAGGAAGACAAAGAAGGGGAGGAAGAAAGGCAGACAATAAATAACATTTCAGGAAACAATGAAAGAATTTATAAACACAGAGCAAAAGAATAATTAAAGAAAGGGGAGCAATGATTGGAGATGAAAAAGTAAATGGATAATCAAAAAAAGGAACATGACAATCAGAGATGAAAAAGAAAATCTTATGGTGGATAAAGGAATGTGGGAGTTTCCAGATGAGTCCTTTGCCTTGGTTTTCACTGAAGAGTGTGGTGATAGGGATGAAAGGGCACAGGAGGACAGGGTTAGCCATTCAGATAGAACTGCCAGTTAGGGAGCAGGACTGAACAAAAGGTGGAACCCAAACCCGAAAAATGAGGTTGCGACAGCATGTGTCAAAGAATGCCATGGAAAATCAAAGAGAAAATAGCTGGGGTTCTGACCACAATCTTTCAAACATCTTTACCTAGCGGAAGAGAGAAAGGAAAAAAACTATAGGCCAGGGAGCCTAATTCAGCAGTGGGTAAACTTCTAGAGGCCAGAATACAGAATAAATGTAATACTCAATGAGAATGGCGAGGTTCAATAAAGGACAGACAGCTTGGATTTATAAAAAGACAATTTGTGCCTGACAAATTTTAAAGCATTCTTTGAAGAATACTGGAATTCACTGATAAAGTAAAGACAGTGATTTTTGGCATGAATTCCTGCCGGAATTAGCCGGACCTCTGTTGTAAATCCAGCAGGAATCCCATGAAAGAGATTATCCCGGTTATGCCAAGTCCACAACTATTTCAGGAGCACCCAGTTGGTTTAGTAAGAAGTTTACCCTTTACAAGGCAAATAGCGCGAAGGAGGCAGGGTTTCCTGTTTCTTCCTAATTTATTCCAGGAAGCCAGTCCACCAGGATAATAGTCTCATGGGCAGGGCAGAGTGGGCGGAACCTTGGGCATTGCCTTGCCCCAGGAGGTGGGCAGATGGACTGGCTGGCAGGCAGGTACTGGAGGTGTGGTCGGAAACAAAGTACGCTCCTGCTGTTTGCACGAAATCTCATCCAGCTGAAGGGCAAGGGTTTGGTGTGGAATTGATGCCCATGGAACAATGTGTATTTTCAAAAGGCCACTGATAAATGGCAGCACAGGAGGTTTATTGATTATATAAAGATACATAATCGTAAAGGAAGAGCTGCAGCATGGACTGAAAGCTGGCTGAAGGAGAGGTGACCGATTGATGCCTGTTCCCAAGACTGGAAGGATGTTAACACTGGTTTTCTCCTGGGGTCAGTGTTATGACTACTGTTGCTCTTGTTTCAAAGAGCTGTATGAGTAATCTGGACTCAGGAGAATAATATCAAAACCTGCACACAACTGAAAAGTAGGGAACATGTTAACTGTGAAGATGGGTCAGTGAATTGGACAGAACGACGCCAGGTGAAATGTAGAATGAGGGTTCAAATTGCTCAGATTATGTTTCTGGAGCTAAAGGCCAATAAGTCCCCTGGACTTGATGGGTTGCATCCTAGGATATTAAAGGAAGTAGCTACAGAGATAGTGGATGCACTGGTAGTCGCGAATGGTGCTAAACATTATGCAATCATCAGCGAGCATCCCCACTTCTGACCTTATGATAGAAGGAAGGTCATTGATGAAGCAGCTGAAGGTGGTTGGGCCGAGGACACTATCCTGAGGAACTCCTGCAGTGATGTCAAGGAGCTGAGATGACTGGCCTCCAACAACCATAACCATCTTCCTTTGTGCTAGGTATGACTCCAAACAGCGGAGAGTTTTCCCTAATTCCCAGTGACTCCAGTTTTGCTAGGACTCCTTGATGCCATACTCAGTCAAATACGGATTTGATGTCAAGGGCAGTCACTCTCACCTCACCTCGGGAGTTCAGCTCTTTTGTCCATGTTTGAACCAAGGCTGTAATGAGGTCAGGAGCTGAGTGGCCCTGGCGGAGCCCAAACTGGGCATCAGTGAGCAGGTTATTGCTAAGCCACCTGATAGCATTGTTGATGACCCCTTCCATTACTTTACAGATGATCGAGAGTAGACTGATGGGACAGTAATTGGCCGAGTTGGATTTGTCCTGCTTTTTGTGCACAGGACATACTGGGCAATTTTCCACATAGCCGGGTAGATGCCAGTGTTGTAGCTGTACTGGAACAGCTTGACTATGGGCGCAGCAAGTTCTGGAGCACAAGTCTCGCTAAAACTATACAAGGCATTAGACTATACCTAGAATACTGCGAACAATTTTGGTCCCCTTATCTAAGGAAAGATATACTGGCATTGGAGGCAGTCCAGAGAAGGTTCACTAGGTTGATCCCTGGTATGGAGGGATTTTCTTATGAAGAGAGGTTGAGTAGGTTGGGCCTGTACTCATTGGAGTTTAGAAGAAAGAGAGGTGACCTTATTGAAACATATAAGATTCTTAGGGGGCTTGACAGGGTAGATGCTGAGAGGTTGCTTTCCCTTGTGGGTGAGTCTAGGACCAGAGGGCATAATCTCAGAGTAAGGGGGCGCCCATTTAAAACAGAGATGAGGAGGAATTTCATCTCTCAGAGGGTAGTGTATCTGTGGAATTCTTTACCGCAGAGGGCTGTAGAGGCTGGGTCGTTAGGTATATTCAAGGCTGAGGTAGACAGATTTTTAATCAGTAAGGGAATCAAGGGTTATGGGGAAAAGGCAGGAAAGTGGAGTTGAGGATTATCAGGTCAGCCATGATCTCATTGAATGGCGGAGCAGACTCAACAGGCCGAATGGCTACTTTTACTCCTGCTTCTTATAGTCTTATGGATTTCCACTTTGGTGGAATGCGAATCGCTTTGCTTTTTGTGTTTGTCAGTTTTGGCTTTCCATCACATAGGCTGCATTACTACCAAACCCCACAAGGTGGAGCTGCCACGCTTGTGTTTGTCAGTTTTGGCTTTCCATCACATAGGCTGCATTACTACCAAACCCCACAAGGTGGAGCTGCCACGCTTGTGTTTGTCAGTTTTGGCTTTCCATCACATAGGCTGCATTACTACCAAACCCCACAAGGTGGAGCTGCCACGCTTGTGTTTGTCAGTTTTGGCTTTCCATCACATAGGCTGCATTACTACCAAACCCCACAAGGTGGAGCTGCCACGCTTGCAGCTGTACAGAGAAATATTGGCCAGGATACTGAGCTTCCATCCTCCACGTGGACTTTCATACTGACTCGTTTTCAAAACATAAACATGCATGTTAACCTTTAAAGTGCCAGATCTCCTTTCCATCTCCAAAGAGAGAATAACATTTGCTCAGGCACTTTAGGTGCACCAGTTGCTAAAGCGGTGGACCCAATAATATCTGTGAGAGTTCCCCAATTTATCACTGTTAACTACAGTGGAAACCTTGTAGAAATGAACATAAATACTCCAACTTATTGCCTTCTCTCTGAGGCTTCAGTGAACATTGTACAGAGGTTGTAGCTGGACATGGAGAATCAAAACATGAATTCTCAAAGCACCTGCCACCCTGTCTTGTACTAAGCCTCGTCAGGCATCTAGTGTCAGCTTGGCTCAGTTGGGTAGCACTCTCCTATATGTCAGGGCTCTTGGGTTCAAATCCCACTCCAGACTTTGACCACAAAATCTAGGTTGACAATCTATTGCAGTGCTGAGGGAGTGCTGCACTGTCAGTGGTGCCGTGCTTTTGATGAGACAATAAACCAAGGTTCTGTCTGCCCTCTCATGTGGATGTAAAAGATCCCATGGTACCATTTCAAAGAAGAGCAGGGGAGTTCTCGCTGGTATCCTGACAAATACTTATCCCTCAATTGACATCACTATGATCATTTGTCTCATCGTTGTTTGTGTTGTGCACACATTAGCTGTCACACTTTCTACAGTGACTATACTTCAAATATTTTACTTAATAGAGATGTATGAGGTCATGGCATGCATATAAATGCAAGTTCATTTTTCACTTTATTTACAGAGGAAGGTCTGAGTTAATGTAGCATCACTGGAGTAGGCTGTTCAGTCCCTCGAGCCTATTCAACCATTCAATCGCACATCAGGGTTGGCCTGTATCTCAACTCCATTTACCAACTTTGATTTGTATCCCTTGTTACCCTCACAAAAAAATCTAGTCTCGAAAATTACAATCAACCCAGGGCCTTTTGTATGGGGTGACTCTCAGATATCAGTGTGTTTTCTAATATTACTCCGAAACGGCCCGATTCTAATTGTAAGATTGTGCCACCTTGTTCTGGAAGCATTCTGAAGCGACAAAAGTCAGAATTGCATAATGTGCTGAAGGTTTAGAGTCTTAACGCCTTGGCCCAGGAGAGGAGCTGTGCCAAGCAGAAACTGGATAGCACAGAGGCAGTCAGCATGCCAGCACATCATTATATTGATAGTTCATAGGTCATACATTTAGGTGCAGTTTTACACCAGAATTGTAGCTGAAGTTCAGGATCACTCATGGCTTTTTGACCTATTCCAGTTTTTTTTCTCTTTATTCTTTCATGGGATATGGGCATCACTGGCAAAGCCAGCAGCTGTTGCCCATCCCTAATTGCCCTTGAACTGAGTGGCTTGCTCGGCCATTGCAGACAGCAGTTTAAAGTCAACCACGTTGCTGTGGGTCTGGAGTCACATGTAGGCCAGACCAGATATGGATGGCAGATTTCCTTCCCTAAAGGACGTTAGTGAACCATGTTGGTTTTTACAACAATGATAGTTTAATGGTCACCATTACTGAAAGTAGCCTTTATATCCCATGTTTATTAATTGTATTTAAATTCCATCAGCTACGTGGTGGGACCTGAATCCATGTCCTCAGAGCATTAGTCTGGGCCTCTGGATTACTAACCCAGTGACATTATGACTACACCACCTTCTTCCCTGAATCAAATTTTCACTCACATTTATTTGCACATTACCATGTCTTATCACCTCTTAAAAACTTGCCATATGATGATTTCATTTTGAATTGTAGGGACTGTTGTAAAGTGGAAACATGAGGAAGGAATGGGTCACACAAACAGCAGCGAGATGAATAATGAATAGACCTGTTCTTAGTGCTGCTAGCTGAAGGATGAATTCATGTTGGCCGAGAGACCATAGAAAGTTCCTAATTGTTTTTGAATAGTGCTGCTGGATCTTTAACATCCACTGGAAGAATTCAGAACGGTTTTAGTTTAAGGTCTTATCCCAAGGATGGCACTTACAGCAATGCAGCAGGCTCTCAGCACTGCTCTATCACCATCACACAGCTAAGAATCCAACCAGGTTTATCCTAAAAGTCCAATCAGGGTCCTTTGTACATCACATGACCTCAGTTTGCTCCCTGAAAGGGACTGACTGCCTGAAACAGGTCACTCTGTGGTAGGATCCTGTGAAAGTGATGGTGGGATGGGATTAACAGGCTGGCAGGTTTATCAGCCCATATTGAGGTCAAGACCAATTTCAACCTGCATGATGTACAAAGTTCTTTTCCAATGTCGCTAAACTGGATTACAGTTTACTAGGCTTAAAGAACCAGAATATCAGGTTGTTTGAGGAATGTGCATTGTTTTACTAACAACTGAAGCCTCCCAATAAATTTTTAGGAAAGAGCCTGATTTGAATAAGGACCTGTTTGCTTACTTTACATACATTGACAAAACTGCTGTGTGTTTCCTGTTTTTATTTTATGGCAGAATCACTACTGTGCCCTGAACAGTTCAGCGCCTGAGCACCATTGCACTCCTATCCAGTAACCTTGAATGCCACTGCACTCTTGGGCAGCCCCTATGAGCACCATTGCACTCCCATCCAGTCTCTGCATCATGCATAACGAGGGTTCCACTATCTCCAACACCAATGCACTCCCATTCAACAGCAATATGCATTTCTATTGTGCCTTCAATGTAGGCACTTCACAAGTGCTTACAAAATTTGACAGCAAGCCTCATAAGGAGATATTAAGATAGCTCACCAAAGCTTGGTCAAACAGACAGGTTTTAAGGAGGCAGAGGGGTTTAGAGAGGGTATTCCAGAGCATGAATCTTGGCAGCTGAAGGCACAGCCACAAATGGTGGAGTGAATAAAATCAGGGATGCGCAAGAGGTGTGCAGATATCTCGGAGGGTTGAAGGAGGTTACAGAGACAGGGAGGGACGAGGGAATGGAGAGGTTTGAAAACGAGGATGAGAATGTTAAAAATCAAGACTTTGCCAGATCGAGACCAAAATAGCTCAGCAAGTAGATGGGCAGTCACTCCAAACACCACAGCAACTCCTGCCATTCCCAATGCCACAAGCACTATTCCTGTACCATTGCACTGCCACTCATTCTCTCCCCAGTCAGCTGTACACTGGGGCATGAAGTGCTCACATGTCAAGATTCTATTACAATATACACATTCATTTCAAACAATCCAATCAACAGGGAGGCCAACCACAAAAAAACAGCATTCAGGGGGTGGCATCAATTAATTCTGGATGGTTGTTTTGTGATTGGGAGGACTGTTTTATTGATATGTTACTGTGCAGCAGTGGCTGGCGTCAGCCTCATGTATAAGGCAAGGTCAAGGGCAAACCAAGGTCATAAATTCTCAACACCCAGTGTGTTTGGAGCACTTTTTAGTGCTTAGCATCATCTGAGTGTTTAAATGAGTGACCAGCAAATTTTGAACCTCAAACAGTAATACTGGAGATGATTATAACCCTCCAGAAAAACTGGCTTAGCCCACCTGCACTATTCACAGTCAAATTTCAAGTTGGTCTTCACACATCGGAGCCGAGAAGTGTGAGAGGGACATATCCCACACTTAGGCAAGTTTAAATAAAAATCATAAGCTCTAACCCCATGGGACATGGGAATAATTCTCTTCTGCCAAAAGACCCCATTAGCACTCGGTCCTGGGGCATTTAACCAGAGGAAAATGAAGCAGAGCCCCATTGTGTGGGTCTCCCATCCTCTTTGAGCTTCACAGCATTCCTACCCCAACCCCCAGGCAGCTCCCACCTGAAGGAGAGGGGATAGTTTAACGTGAAACATTAATGACATGGAATTGACATTAAACTGCCTATCTATTGTGGCAGTTTACACCTGGTGGATTCCCCAGAAAGGGATCACACATAGAATGTGGCACGAGAGTCAATGGTCCCTTCATCTCACTGCAGCTGAAAAGGGTGAACAGAGGGAGGCCAATCCGCCCTTCGAGCCTGTTTTGCCAATCAATTAGATCAGGCTTGTCCAGCCTTTCCACTTGGGGGAGGGGGCACACTTCCACTTTCCCCTCGCTCAAGTGGCCAATGAGCAAAGTTTGGAAAGATAAGGTTCAGCACAGCATAAAACTGAATTTCAAAAAAAGGTTGTGGTATTAAGTTAAGGAACAACTGCTGAGCAAAAATAAAGCAATGTCATAGCAATAAATTGTTAGGTTAAGAGAGTAATTAATAAAATGTCCAGAGTCTGAGAGGGTCAGAGTGTGTGCGCCAAGCTCACTCCCACTCTCAGGGTACTCAATCAATCAAACCCTTATCCACTGAGTGAGTGAGTGTATGTGTGTGTGTTGGTGGTGAAAGTGAGTGAGAAACCTGAGACTGGGAGTAAGGTATTGACACTCTCACTCCCTCGCCCATTCCCACACACACATGCTCTCCATCTCTCCCCCGAACTCCCTAAATTTCCAAACTCCCCCTCCGGCTCCCACTGCCACACTCTCCCCCGCTCGCACACTCTCTCCCACTTCCGCTCGGACACACGTTCCAGCTTCCGCTCACACACTCTCTCCCGCCCCTGCTCACACACTCTCCCGCTCTCTCACACTCTCTCCCACTCACACACTCTCTCCCGCCCCTGCTCACACACACTCTCCCACTCACACATACTCTCTCCCGCTCTCACACACTCTCTCCCACTCACACACTCTCTCCCGCCCCTGCTCACACACTCTCCCACTCTCACACACTCTCTCCCACCCCTGCTCACACACTCTCCCGCTCTCACACACTCTCTCCCACTCACACACTCTCTCCCGCCCCTGCTCACACACTCTCCCACTCACACATACTCTCTCCTGCTCTCACACACTCTCTCCCACTCACACACTCTCTCCCGCCCCTGCTCACACACACTCTCCTGCTCTCACACACTCTCTCCCACTCACACACTCTCTCCCACTCACACACTCTCTCCCACTCACACACTCTCTCCCACTCACACACTCTCTCCCACTCACACACTCTCTCCCACTCACACACTCTCTCCCACTCACACACTCTCTCCCACTCACACACTCTCTCCCACTCACACACTCTCCCACTCACACACTCTCTCCCACTCACACACTCTCTCCCACTCACACACTCTCTCCCACTCACACACTCTCTCCCACTCACACACTCTCTCCCACTCACACACTCTCTCCCACTCACACTCTCTCCCACTCACACACTCTCTCCCACTCACACACTCTGTCCCGCTCGCACACACGCTCCAGCTCCCACTAACACACACGCTCTCGCCCCCACACGCTCCCGCCTGCACTCGCTCCTGCCCCCGCACTCTCTCCTGCTCCCACGCTCTCTGCCACTCCCTCTCATACACACTCGCTCCCGCAACCGCTCACGCACACGCTCCTGCTCACACGATCCCGCACACACACACACCCTCTTGCTCACACTCCCACAATCTCTCCCACTCCTGCACTTGCTCCCAAGCTCCCGCTACCGGGCCCCCGCTCACATGCTTCCTCCTGCTCACACACGCTTTCCTCCTCCCGCTCACACCCGCTCGCCTCCTCCCGCTCACAACCGCCTTCCTCCTCCCGCTCACACCCGCTCTCCTCCTCCCGCTCACCTCCTACCGCTCACACACAACCTCCCGCTCCCGCTCATACACACCCTCCCGCTCCTGCTCACACACACCCTCCCGCTCCCGCTCACATACACGCTCCCGCTCCCACACACAATCCTGCTCCTGCTCACACACACCTTCCCGCTCCCCCACGCTCCCTCCCACTCCCGCTCGCTCCTGCTCGCACGCACTCGCTCAACACACGCTCTCACTCCCGCGCACTCACACACTCGTTTGCTCACACGCGCACTCACAAGCTATCGCTCCCGTGCCCACGCATACACTCACTCCCGCCCCGACTCGCACACTCGCTCCAGCCCTCTCTGCCGCTCCCCAATCTCTCCCGCACTCGCTCCCGCCCTCTCTCCCGCTCCCCAATCCCTTCCGCTCTCTCTGCCGCACCCGCTCCTGCACTCTCTGCTGCTCCCTCTCATACACACTCGTTCCCATTCACGCATAAGCTCCCGCTGCCGCTCACACTCCCGCACTCTCTCCTGCTCCATCACTCCTGCTCACGCGCCCCCATGCGCTCGCTCCCGCTCACACACACGCTCCAGCTCACACACACACACGCTCTAGCTCACACACACACACGCTCCAGCTCACACACACACTCTCCCGCGCTCACACACGCTCCTGCTCACACACACACACCCACCCGCTCACGCACACAACCTCCCGCTCTCGTACACACAACCTCCCGCTCTCGCACACGCTCAGACGTTCCCATTCTTGCACACACATGCTTCTGCTCCCATGCTCTCTCCCGCTCCCCCACCCTCTCCCGCTCCCGCACACTCACTCCCGCTCCTCCTCACACACACACACACGCTCTTCCTCACACACACACACACGCTCTTCCTCACACACACACACACGCTCTTCCTCACACACACACACACACACACGCTCTTCCTCACACACACACACACACACACACACACACACACGCTCTTCCTCACACACACACACACACGCTCTTCCTCACACACACACACGCTCTTCCTCACACACACACACACACACACACACGCTCTTCCTCACACACACACACACACGCTCTTCCTCACACACAAATGCTCCCGCTCCTGCTCACACACACACTCCCACTCCCTCATGCTCCCTCCAGCTCTCGCTCGCAAACCCTCCCCCTCGCACACCCTTCCGCTCGGTCCCGCTCGCATGCCATCCCGCTCCCACGCCCTCCCGCTAACACACCCGCAATCCCGCTCAAGTGCACACACCCTCTCGCTCGGTCCCGCTCCCACGCACATGCCCTCCTGCTCCCGCTCGCTCCCAGTCTCTCGCACCCGCTTCCTCTCACATGCACTTGGTCTCGCTCCCGCGCACTCACTCTCTCGCTCGCGCGTGCGCGCACTCACACATTCTCTCGCTCCCACGTGCACTCACACACTCTCTCATTCCCGCGCACTCACTCTCTCGCTCGCGCACACTCTCTCGCTCCCGCGTGCACTCACACACTCTCTCGCTCCCGCGTGCGCTCACACACTCTCTCGCTCCCGCGTGCGCGCACTCGCGCACACTCTCGCTCCCGCGTGCGCGCACTCGCGCACACTCTCGCTCCCGCGTGCGCGCACTCTCTCGCTCCCGCGTGCGCGCACACTCTCGCTCCCGCGTGCGCGCACTCTCTCGCTCCCGCGTGCGCGCACTCTCTCGCTCCCGCGTGCGCGCACACTCTCGCTCCCGCGTGCGCGCACTCTCTCGCTCCCGCGTGCGCGCACTCTCTCGCTCCCGCGTGCGCGCACTCTCTCGCTCCCGCGTGCGCGCACTCTCGCTCCCGCGTGCGCGCACTCTCTCGCTCCCGCGTGCGCGCACTCTCTCGCTCCCGCGTGCGCGCACTCTCTCGCTCCCGCGTGCGCGCACTCTCTCGCTCCCGCGTGCGCGCACTCGCGCACTCTCTCGCTCCCGCGTGCGCGCACTCGCGCACTCTCTCGCTCCCGCGTGCGCGCACTCGCGCACTCTCTCGCTCCCGCGTGCGCGCACTCGCGCACTCTCTCGCTCCCGCGTGCGCGCACTCGCGCACTCTCTCGCTCCCGCGTGCGCGCACTCGCGCACTCTCTCGCTCCCGCGTGCGCGCACTCGCGCACTCTCTCGCTCCCGCGTGCGCGCACTCGCGCACTCTCTCGCTCCCGCGTGCGCGCACTCGCGCACTCTCTCGCTCCCGCGTGCGCGCACTCGCGCACTCTCTCGCTCCCGCGTGCGCGCACGCGCGCACTCTCTCGCTCCCGCGTGCACGCACTCGCGCACTCTCTCGCTCCCGCGTGCACGCACTCGCGCACTCTCTCGCTCCCGCGTGCACGCACTCGCGCACACTCTCGCTCCCGCGTGCACGCACTCGCACACTCTCGCTCCCGCGTGCACGCACTCGCACACTCTCTCGCTCCCGCGTGCACGCACTCGCACACTCTCTCGCTCCCGCGTGCACGCACTCGCACTCTCTCACTCCCGCGTGCACGCACTCGCACACTCTCTCGCTCCCGCGTGCACGCACTCGCACACTCTCTGGCTCCCGCGTGCACTCACACACTCTCTCACTCCTGCGTGCACGCACTCGCACACTCTCGCTCCCGCGCGCACTCGCACACTCTCGCTCCCGCGCGCACTCACACACTCTCTCGCTCCCACGCGCACTCACACACTCTCTCGTTCCCGCGTGTGTGCACTCGCTCGCTCCCGCGCGCGCACTCGCACACCCTCTTGCTCCTACGCCCACATACTCTTGCTCCCAAGCACACGCACACTCTCGCCCCTGCACGCACACACATATACATATATACATACACACACACACACACACGTACATGCTCTCTCTCACTCACTCACCAGTGAGCCTGTCAGCATCGAATGCAGTTGAGGAACAGCCTGTGACTGGAGGAGCAGCTTCTTGCAGAATCTACCATTCTACTTACCTGTCCGACCGGCATTTTGAAAACTGGCTTCAGGGGCCACAATCCAGCCTGCTGGGCACCAGTTGGACAAGCCTGAATTAGATAATGGCTGATCTTGACCTCAACCCCAGTCACTCACCTTTGATTCACAACCCTTGATACCCTTAACTAACCAAATTCTATCGATCTCAGTGGGGCTTGAATGTTAGCTGGTTGCTGTTATGACAGGAGCCAGAAGTAGCAGATGAGTGACAGGGCAGCCCAGCAGTCTGATATCTGCCGATGGAGGTAATACTGCATGAATGGTTGCGAGGATGGTCCCACTGACCACTCTAGGACACCATCTCTCTAATTGGTCAAAATAGAAATACTTGCATTTATGTAGGGTCTTTCACAACCTTAGGGCACCCCAAAGTGCTAAACAGCCATTGCAGCACTCCTGAAGTGTAGTCAATGTTGTAGGAAGCATGGCAGCCAAGCTGCATACCTCAAGCTCCCACAAATAGTAACATGATAATGACCAAAGAATCTGTTTCAGGTGCTGGTTGTGGGATAAATATTAGCCAGGGTACTGGGAGGGTTGTGTTGGGGGGGTGGGGGGGGGGGGCGCGGATGGTGGGTGGTGGTGCTGTGAAGATCGGACTGCCCTGCTCCTCTTCAAAATAGCACCATCATCACACTAGATTATATGTAGTGGTATTTGAGCTCATGATCTTCTGATTCAGGGGCGAGAGGGCTATCACTAAGACACAGCTCATAATGCTTGGAAGTAGGTAGATTCAAGTTGGAGGCTGCAGCAGGCTGTCACCCTCAATGAAAGGAGCAGCCCTATGCTTTGATGTTTACAATTGGCTCTGAATTGTGCTCTCCACTGAACCCACAGCCATTGCCGGTTACGGGTGACAATACCTGATGTGGCTGGTGCCGATCTAGTGGTTGGGGGCCTTAGGCTATGTTGATCAACTCTGGCAAGCTTTCATTCAGACACCACCACTGTAAGAATAACAAACACGATTGGGTTGAAGAACTGTTCAGCAACAAGATTGGTCACGTCTCCGTAGCAGCTGGTACAACCTAACTTGTGATATGGAGGCATCACCTTGCACTGGTCCTCTGCCCAACAAGGACCAATGGATATCTGTCTGTAGACATATGCGAGGGTCCCCTAACCTCCTGGTGGCTTAGCATACCTCTGGTAGGGCCTTACGTCAATCCACCAGTCCTCCTTACCCTCCTCCAAGATCAGAAATACTGTTTAATTGGCTCTCTGCTTCTGTTCTGCTCATTCCCACTGGGAAGTTGCTGATGGAGGTGTAAGCTTGGAAAGGAGGCACAAAGCTGCCACCATGTGGATTCATGAAGGCCCAAGTAGCAACAGGCCTTAAAAGAGTTCATTTAATCTTCTTACCTTATCCTTTAAATGAATCTTTTCCGATGTCTCATCCCCCAGATACCCTGAATACCTGTCAAATACACCACCACCACCTTGATCTGGCCATCACTGCAAATCAGAATAAGACCAGCAGGCAGCAGTTGAGACAGGAAAACTGCCCCTTGAATTTATTTACAAGCCAATTAGTAATAATAGACTGTGTGTAAAGTATCCAGCCTTTTGGGTTGTGGGTTCATGTCCCACTCCCGGAAACCAAAAACTGTGATTGTACTTAAAAAGAGCTGCAATCTGTGACTGTTGATAACTCGAAAGAGTATCCAGCCTAGTTTCAACACAGCTGCATCCAGGACAGCAAACTGGAATGAGCAGAACGGAAGGAGAGTGCTGTTAAACAGGCCTGTCTGTACAGGTGTTGGACGGTGTGGGTAGATACGTAAAGAGAAGTCAGGAAGTGGTTTTAAGTTTCTCAAATGGTTATTGCTGTTAATTACTAACTAAATTAGTTAGTTACTCACTGCAATGATACGTACTTTTTAACATTTCAGTCAGGAGAAAACATGACACAGACACACAGCAGGAGGTGAGCCTGTAACTATCCACCTGCCTCACTGTCATATGGAGATTTCCCACTTGACTGCACGTTTCTCCAACAATGTGTCAAACCCTGGTCTCTTCATCCCTTCATTACTTGCAGAGTGAGGAGTCAGCTCTGGACATTTCACTCCGCAGAGGGTGAGCAGGGGGTAAGGGGGTGGCTGAGAATCCAGACACTTAACTCGATGCAAAGTGGGGGGTGGGGCTCTGGACACTCCACTCCGTATAGAGTCAGGGAGGGTATCCAGACACCTTGCTCCATACAGAGACAGAGAGGGAATCTAAACATTTCACTGTGTACACAGTGGGGGAGGGCATCTGGACATGTCAATCACTGATTTAGGGCAATGGGTACATGAGGAAAAACATTATCCAGTGAGTGGTTAGGATCTGGAATGTACTGCCTGAGGAGCAGGCTGTCAAGGCAGGTCAGGAAGGAAGTGGCTGTGGTGGTGCAGGCGTATTCAATTGTGGCTTTGATTTCGATCATTATCTGAAGAGGAAAGATTTACAGGACTAGGAGGAAAAGGTGGGGGAGCGTCATTGGGTGAATTGCTCTTGCAGAGAGCCGGTACAGACAAAATGGCCTCCGTCTGGGCTGTAACCATTCTATAATTCCATGGATCAGTCCGTACAGAGTGAGGGAGGGGATCTGGACACTGCACCGTACCGAGTGAGGGAGGGGATCTGGACACTGCACCGTACCGAGTGAGGGAGGGGATCTGGACACTGCACCGTACAGAGTGAGGGAGGGGATCTGGACACTGCACCGTACCGAGTGAGGGAGGGGATCTGGACACTGCACCGTACAGAGTGAGGGAGGGGATCTGGACACTTCTCACTGTACAGAGTGAGGGAGGGGATCTGGACACTTCTCACTGTACAGAGTGAGGGAGGGGATCTGGACACTTCTCACCGTACAGAGTGAGGGAAGGATCTGGACACTGCACCGTAGAGTGAGGGAGGGGATCTGGACACTTCTCACCGTACAGAGCGAGGGAGGGGATCTGGACACTGCACCGTAGAGTGAGGGAGGGGATCTGAACACTTCTCACCATACAGAGTGAGGGAGGGGATCTGGACACGGCACCGTAGAGTGAGGGAGGGGATCTGAACACTTCTCACCGTATAGAGTGAGGGAGGGGATCTGGACATTGCACCGTACAGAGTGAGGGAGGGGATCTGGACACTTCTCACCGTACAGAGTGAGGGAGTGGATCTGGACACTGAACCGTACAGAGTGAGGGAGGGGATCTGGACACTGCAACGTACAGAGCGAGGGAGGGGATCTGGACACTGCGCCGTACAGAGTGAGGGAGGGGATCTGGACACTTCTCACCGTACAGAGTGAGGGAGGGGATCTGGACACGGCACCGTACCGAGTGAGGGAGGGGATCTGGACAGTTCTCACTGTACAGAGTGAGGGATGGGATCTGGACACTGCACCGTACAGAGTGAGTGAGGGGATCTGGACACTGCACCGTACAGAGTGAGGGAGGGGATCTGGACACTTCTCACCGTACAGAGTGAGGGAGGGGATCTGGACACAGCACCGTACAGAGTGAGGGAGGGGGTCTGGAAACTTCTAACCATACAGAGTGAGGGAGGGGATCTGGACACTGAACCGTACAGAGCGAGGGAGGGGATCTGGACACTTCTCACCATACAGAGTGATGGAAGGGATCTGAACACTTCTCACCGTACAGAGTGAGGGAGTGGATCTGGACACTGCACCATACAGAGTGAGGGAGAGGATCTGGACACTTCTCACCGTACAGAGTGAGTGAGGGGATCTGGACACTGCACCGTACAGAGTGAGGGAGGGGATCTGGACACTGCACCGTACAGAGTGAGGGAGAGGATCTGGACACTTCTCACCGTACAGAGTGAGGGAGGGGATCTGGAAACTGCACCGAACAGAGTGAGGGAGGGGATCTGGACACTTCTCACCGTACAGAGTGAGGGAGGGGATCTGGACACTTCTCAGGGTACAGAGTGAGGGAGGGGATCTGGACACTTCACACCGTACAGAGTGAGGGAGGGGATCTGGACACTTCACACCGTACAGAGCGAGGGAGGGGATCTGGACACTGCACCGTACCGAGTGAGGGAGGGGATCTGGACATTTCTCACCGTACAGAGTGAGGGAGGGGATCTGGACACTTCTCACCGTACAGAGCGAGGGAGGAGATCTGGACACTGCACCGTACAGAGTGAGGGAGGGGATGTGAACACTTCTCACCGTACAGAGCGAGGGAGGGAATCAGGAAAATTTCAGATCGTACAGAGTGAGGGAGGGAATCTGGAAAATTTCTCATCGTACAGAGTGAGGGAGGGTATCTGGACACTGCACCGAACAGAGTGAGGGAGGGGACCTGGACACTGCACCGTACAGCGTGAGGGAGGGGATCTGAACACTTCTCACTGTACAGAGCGAGGGAGCGAATCTGGACACTTCTCACCGTACAGAGTGAGGGAGGGGATCTGGACGCTTCTCAACGTACAGAGCGAGGGAGGGGATCTGGACACTTCTCACCGTACCAAGTGAGGGAGGGGATCTGGACACTGCACCGTACAGAGTGAGGGAGGGGATCTGGACACTGCACCGTACAGAGTGAGGGAGGGGATGTGAACACTTCTCACCGTACAGAGCGAGGGAGGGAATCAGGAAAATTTCAGATCGTACAGAGTGAGGGAGGGAATCTGGAAAATTTCTCATCGTACAGAGTGAGGGAGGGTATCTGGACACTGCACCGAACAGAGTGAGGGAGGGGACCTGGACACTGCACCGTACAGCGTGAGGGAGGGGATCTGAACACTTCTCACTGTACAGAGCGAGGGAGCGAATCTGGACACTTCTCACCGTACAGAGTGAGGGAGGGGATCTGGACGCTTCTCAACGTACAGAGCGAGGGAGGGGATCTGGACACTTCTCACCGTAACAAGTGAGGGAGGGGATCTGGACACTGCACCGTACAGAGCGAGGGAGGGGATCTGGACCCATCTCACCGTACAGAGCGAGGGAGGAGATCTGGACATTTCTCACCGTAACGAGTGAGGGAGAGGATCTGGAGACTGAACCGTACAGAGCGAGGGAGGGGATCTGGACACTGCACCGTACAGAGTGAGGGAGGGGATCTGGACACAGCACCGTACAGAGTGAGGGAGGGGGTCTGGACACTTCTAACCGTACAGAGTGATGGAGGGGATCTGGACACTGAACCGTACAGAGCGAGGGAGGGGATCTGGACACTTCTCACCATACAGAGTGATGGAGGGGATCTGGACACTTCTCACCGTACAGAGTGAGGGAGTGGATCTGGACACTGAACCGTACAGAGTGAGGGAGGGGATCTGGACACTGCGCCGTACAGAGTGAGAGAGGGGATCTGGACACTGCACCGTAGAGAGCGAGGGAGGGGATCTGGACACTGCGCTGTACAGAGTGAGGGAGGGGATCTGGACACTTCTCACCGTACAGAGTGAGGGAGGGGATCTGGACACGGCACCGTACCGAGTGAGGGAGGGGATCTGGACACTTCTCACGTATAGAGTGAGGGAGGGGATCTGGACACTTTTCACCGGACAGAGTGAGGGAAGGGATCTGGACACTTTTCACAGTACAGAGTGAGGGAGGGGATCTGGACACTTCTCACCGTACAGAGTAAGGGAGGGGATCTGGACACTTCTCACCGTACAGAGTGAGGGAGGGGATCTGGACACGGCACCGTACAGAGAGAGGGAGGGGATCTAGACACTTCTCACCGTACAGAGTGAGGGAGGGGATCTGGACACTTCTCACCGTACAGAGTGAGGGAGGGGATCTGGACACGGCACCGTACAGAGTGAGGGAGGGGATCTAGACACTTCTCACCGTACCGAGTGAGGGAGGGGTTCTGGACACTGAACCATACAGAGTGAGGGAGGGGATCTGGACACTACTCACCGTACAGAGTGAGGGAGGGGATCTGGACACTTCTCGCCGTACCGAGTGAGGGAGGGGATCTGGACACTGCACCGTACAGAGTGAGGGAGGGGATCTGGACACTGCACGGTACAGAGTGAGGGAGGGGATCTGGACACTGCACCATACAGAGTGGGGGAGGGGATCTGAACACTTCTCACCGTACAGAGCGAGGGAGGGGATCTGGACCCATCTCACCGTACAGAGCGAGGGAGGGGGTCTGGAAACTTCTAACCATACCGAGTGAGGGAGGGGATCTGGACACTGAACCGTACAGAGCGAGGGAGGGGATCTGGACACTTCTCACCATACAGAGTGATGGAAGGGATCTGAACACTTCTCACCGTACAGAGTGAGGGAGTGGATCTGGACACTGAACCGTACAGAGTGAGGGAGGGGATCTGGACACTGCAACGTACAGAGCGAGGGAGGGGAGCTGGACACTGCGCCGTACAGAGTGAGGGAGGGGATCTGGACACTTCTCACCGTACAGAGTGAGGAAGGGGATCTGGACACGGCACCGTACCGAGTGAGGGAGGGGATCTGGACACTTCTCACATATAGAGTGAGGGAGGGGATCTGGACACTTTTAACCGTACAGAGTGAGGGAGGGGATCTGGACACTTTTCACCGTACAGAGTGAGGGAGGGGATCTGGACACTTCTCACGTATAGAGTGAGGGAGGGGATCTGGACACTGCACCGTACAGAGTGAGGGAGAGGATCTGGACACTTCTCACCGTACAGAGTGAGTGAGGGGATCTGGACACTGCACCGTACAGAGTGAGGGAGGGGATCTGGACACTGCACCGTACAGAGTGAGGGAGAGGATCTGGACACTTCTCACCGTACAGAGTGAGGGAGGGGATCTGGAAACTGCACCGAACAGAGTGAGGGAGGGGATCTGGACACTTCTCACCGTACAGAGTGAGGGAGGGGATCTGGACACTTCTCAGGGTACAGAGTGAGGGAGGGGATCTGGACACTTCACACCGTACAGAGTGAGGGAGGGGATCTGGACACTTCACACCGTACAGAGCGAGGGAGGGGATCTGGACACTGCACCGTACCGAGTGAGGGAGGGGATCTGGACATTTCTCACCGTACAGAGTGAGGGAGGGGATCTGGACACTTCTCACCGTACAGAGCGAGGGAGGAGATCTGGACACTGCACCGTACAGAGTGAGGGAGGGGATGTGAACACTTCTCACCGTACAGAGCGAGGGAGGGAATCAGGAAAATTTCAGATCGTACAGAGTGAGGGAGGGAATCTGGAAAATTTCTCATCGTACAGAGTGAGGGAGGGTATCTGGACACTGCACCGAACAGAGTGAGGGAGGGGACCTGGACACTGCACCGTACAGCGTGAGGGAGGGGATCTGAACACTTCTCACTGTACAGAGCGAGGGAGCGAATCTGGACACTTCTCACCGTACAGAGTGAGGGAGGGGATCTGGACGCTTCTCAACGTACAGAGCGAGGGAGGGGATCTGGACACTTCTCACCGTACCAAGTGAGGGAGGGGATCTGGACACTGCACCGTACAGAGTGAGGGAGGGGATCTGGACACTGCACCGTACAGAGTGAGGGAGGGGATGTGAACACTTCTCACCGTACAGAGCGAGGGAGGGAATCAGGAAAATTTCAGATCGTACAGAGTGAGGGAGGGAATCTGGAAAATTTCTCTTCGTACAGAGTGAGGGAGGGTATCTGGACACTGCACCGAACAGAGTGAGGGAGGGGACCTGGACACTGCACCGTACAGCGTGAGGGAGGGGATCTGAACACTTCTCACTGTACAGAGCGAGGGAGCGAATCTGGACACTTCTCACCGTACAGAGTGAGGGAGGGGATCTGGACGCTTCTCAACGTACAGAGCGAGGGAGGGGATCTGGACACTTCTCACCGTAACAAGTGAGGGAGGGGATCTGGACACTGCACCGTACAGAGCGAGGGAGGGGATCTGGACCCATCTCACCGTACAGAGCGAGGGAGGAGATCTGGACATTTCTCACCGTACCGAGTGAGGGAGAGGATCTGGAGACTGAACCGTACAGAGCGAGGGAGGGGATCTGGACACTGCACCGTACAGAGTGAGGGAGGGGATCTGGACACAGCACCGTACAGAGTGAGGGAGGGGGTCTGGACACTTCTAACCGTACAGAGTGATGGAGGGGATCTGGACACTGAACCGTACAGAGCGAGGGAGGGGATCTGGACACTTCTCACCATACAGAGTGATGGAGGGGATCTGGACACTTCTCACCGTACAGAGTGAGGGAGTGGATCTGGACACTGAACCGTACAGAGTGAGGGAGGGGATCTGGACACTGCGCCGTACAGAGTGAGAGAGGGGATCTGGACACTGCACCGTAGAGAGCGAGGGAGGGGATCTGGACACTGCGCTGTACAGAGTGAGGGAGGGGATCTGGACACTTCTCACCGTACAGAGTGAGGGAGGGGATCTGGACACGGCACCGTACCGAGTGAGGGAGGGGATCTGGACACTTCTCACGTATAGAGTGAGGGAGGGGATCTGGACACTTTTCACCGGACAGAGTGAGGGAAGGGATCTGGACACTTTTCACAGTACAGAGTGAGGGAGGGGATCTGGACACTTCTCACCGTACAGAGTAAGGGAGGGGATCTGGACACTTCTCACCGTACAGAGTGAGGGAGGGGATCTGGACACGGCACCGTACAGAGAGAGGGAGGGGATCTAGACACTTCTCACCGTACAGAGTGAGGGAGGGGATCTGGACACTTCTCACCGTACAGAGTGAGGGAGGGGATCTGGACACGGCACCGTACAGAGTGAGGGAGGGGATCTAGACACTTCTCACCGTACCGAGTGAGGGAGGGGTTCTGGACACTGAACCATACAGAGTGAGGGAGGGGATCTGGACACTACTCACCGTACAGAGTGAGGGAGGGGATCTGGACACTTCTCGCCGTACCGAGTGAGGGAGGGGATCTGGACACTGCACCGTACAGAGTGAGGGAGGGGATCTGGACACTGCACGGTACAGAGTGAGGGAGGGGATCTGGACACTGCACCATACAGAGTGGGGGAGGGGATCTGAACACTTCTCACCGTACAGAGCGAGGGAGGGGATCTGGACCCATCTCACCGTACAGAGCGAGGGAGGGGGTCTGGAAACTTCTAACCATACCGAGTGAGGGAGGGGATCTGGACACTGAACCGTACAGAGCGAGGGAGGGGATCTGGACACTTCTCACCATACAGAGTGATGGAAGGGATCTGAACACTTCTCACCGTACAGAGTGAGGGAGTGGATCTGGACACTGAACCGTACAGAGTGAGGGAGGGGATCTGGACACTGCAACGTACAGAGCGAGGGAGGGGAGCTGGACACTGCGCCGTACAGAGTGAGGGAGGGGATCTGGACACTTCTCACCGTACAGAGTGAGGAAGGGGATCTGGACACGGCACCGTACCGAGTGAGGGAGGGGATCTGGACACTTCTCACATATAGAGTGAGGGAGGGGATCTGGACACTTTTAACCGTACAGAGTGAGGGAGGGGATCTGGACACTTTTCACCGTACAGAGTGAGGGAGGGGATCTGGACACTTCTCACGTATAGAGTGAGGGAGGGGATCTGGACACTGCACCGTACAGAGTGAGGTACGGGATCTGGACACGGCACCGTACAGAGTGAGGGAGGGGATCTGGACACTTCTCACCGTACAGAGTGAGGGAAGGGATCTGGACACTTCTCACCGTACAGAGTGAGAGAGGGGATCTGGACACTTCTCACCGTACAGAGTGAGGGAGGGGATGTGGACACATCTCACCGTACAGAGCGAGGATGGGGTTCTGGACACATCTCACCGTACAGAGTGAGGGAGGGGATCTGGACACTGCACCATACAGAGTGAGGGAGAGGATCTGGACACTTCTCACCGTACAGAGTGAGTGAGGGGATCTGGACACTGCACCGTACAGAGTGAGGGAGGGGATCTGGACACTGCACCGTACAGAGTGAGGGAGAGGATCTGGACACTTCTCATCGTACAGAGTGAGGGAGGGGATCTGGAAACTGCACCGAACAGAGTGAGGGAGGGGATCTGGACACTTCTCACCGTACAGAGTGAGGGAGGGGATCTGGACACTTCTCAGGGTACAGAGTGAGGGAGGGGATCTGGACACTTCACACCGTACAGAGTGAGGGAGGGGATCTGGACACTTCACACCGTACAGAGCGAGGGAGGGGATCTGGACACTGCACCGTACCGAGTGAGGGAGGGGATCTGGACACTTCTCACCGTACAGAGTGAGGGAGGGGATCTGGACACTTCTCACCGTACAGAGCGAGGGAGGAGATCTGGACACTGCACCGTACAGAGTGAGGGAGGGGATGTGAACACTTCTCACCGTACAGAGCGAGGGAGGGAATCAGGAAAATTTCAGATCGTACAGAGTGAGGGAGGGAATCTGGAAAATTTCTCATCGTACAGAGTGAGGGAGGGTATCTGGACACTGCACCGAACAGAGTGAGGGAGGGGACCTGGACACTGCACCGTACAGCGTGAGGGAGGGGATCTGAACACTTCTCACTGTACAGAGCGAGGGAGCGAATCTGGACACTTCTCACCGTACAGAGTGAGGGAGGGGATCTGGACGCTTCTCAACGTACAGAGCGAGGGAGGGGATCTGGACACTTCTCACCGTACCAAGTGAGGGAGGGGATCTGGACACTGCACCGTACAGAGTGAGGGAGGGGATCTGGACACTGCACCGTACAGAGTGAGGGAGGGGATGTGAACACTTCTCACCGTACAGAGCGAGGGAGGGAATCAGGAAAATTTCAGATCGTACAGAGTGAGGGAGGGAATCTGGAAAATTTCTCATCGTACAGAGTGAGGGAGGGTATCTGGACACTGCACCGAACAGAGTGAGGGAGGGGACCTGGACACTGCACCGTACAGCGTGAGGGAGGGGATCTGAACACTTCTCACTGTACAGAGCGAGGGAGCGAATCTGGACACTTCTCACCGTACAGAGTGAGGGAGGGGATCTGGACGCTTCTCAACGTACAGAGCGAGGGAGGGGATCTGGACACTTCTCACCGTAACAAGTGAGGGAGGGGATCTGGACACTGCACCGTACAGAGTGAGGGAGGGGATCTGGACACTGCACGGAACAGAGTGAGGGAGGGGATCTGGACACTGCACCATACAGAGTGGGGGAGGGGATCTGAACAATTCTCACCGTACAGAGCGAGGGAGGGGATCTGGACCCATCTCACCGTACAGAGCGAGGGAGGAGATCTGGACATTTCTCACCGTACCGAGTGAGGGAGAGGATCTGGAGACTGAACCGTACAGAGCGAGGGAGGGGATCTGGACACTGCACCGTACAGAGTGAGGGAGGGGATCTGGACACAGCACCGTACAGAGTGAGGGAGGGGGTCTGGACACTTCTAACCGTACAGAGTGATGGAGGGGATCTGGACACTGAACCGTACAGAGCGAGGGAGGGGATCTGGACACTTCTCACCATACAGAGTGATGGAGGGGATCTGGACACTTCTCACCGTACAGAGTGAGGGAGTGGATCTGGACACTGAACCGTACAGAGTGAGGGAGGGGATCTGGACACTGCGCCGTACAGAGTGAGACAGGGGATCTGGACACTGCACCGTAGAGAGCGAGGGAGGGGATCTGGACACTGCGCTGTACAGAGTGAGGGAGGGGATCTGGACACTTCTCACCGTACAGAGTGAGGGAGGGGATCTGGACACGGCACCGTACCGAGTGAGGGAGGGGATCTGGACACTTCTCACGTATAGAGTGAGGGAGGGGATCTGGACACTTTTCACCGGACAGAGTGAGGGAAGGGATCTGGACACTTTTCACAGTACAGAGTGAGGGAGGGGATCTGGACACTTCTCACGTATAGAGTGAGGGAGGGGATCTGGACACTGCACCGTACAGAGTGAGGGACGGGATCTGGACACGGCACCGTACAGAGTAAGGGAGTGGATCTGGACACTTCTCACCGTACAGAGTGAGGGAAGGGATCTGGACACTTCTCACCGTACAGAGTGAGAGAGGGGATCTGGACACTTCTCACCGTACAGAGTGAGGGAGGGGATGTGGACACTTCTCACCGTACAGAGCGAGGATGGGGTTCTGGACACTTCTCACCGTACAGAGTGAGGGAGGGGATCTGGACGCTGCACCATACAGAGTGAGGGAGAGCATCTGGACACTTCTCACCGTACAGAGTGAGTGAGGGGATCTGGACACTGCACCGTACAGAGTGAGGGAAGGGATCTGGACACTGCAACGTACAGAGTGAGGGAGAGGATCTGGACACTTCTCACCGTACAGAGTGAGGGAGGGGATCTGGAAACTGCACCGTACAAAGTGAGGGAGGGGGTCTGGACATTTCTCACCGTACAGAGCGAGGGAGGGGATCTGGACACTTCTCACCGTACAGAGTGAGGGAGGAGATCTGGACGCTGTACCATACAGAGCGAGGGAGGGGATCTGGAGACTTCTCACCGTACAGAATGAGGGAGGGGATCTGGACACTGCACCGTACAGAGCGAGGGAGGGGATCTGGACACTTCTCACCGTACAGAGTGAGGGAGGGGATCTGGACACGGCACCGTAAGGAGTGACGGACGGGATCCGGACACGTGTCACCGTACAGAGTGAGACAGGGGATCTGGACACTTCTCACCGTACAGAGTGAAGGAGGGGCTCTGGACACTTTGCAACATACAGAGCGAGGGAGGGGATCTGGACACTGCACCGTACAGAGTGAGGGAGCAAATCTGGACACTGCAACGTACAGAGCGAGGGAGGGGATCTGGACACGGCACCGTACAGAGTGCGGGAGGGGATCTGGACACTTCTCACCATACAGAGTGAGGGAGGGGATCTGGACACTGCACCGTACAGAGTGAGGGAGAGGATCTGGACACTTCACACCGTACAGAGTGAGGGAGGGGATCTGGAAACTGCACCGTACAGAGAGAGGGAGGGAGTCTGGACATGCACCGTACAGAGTGAGGGAGGGGATCTGGACACTGCACCGTACAGAGTGAAGGAGGGGATCTGGACACTGAAACGTACAGAGCGAGGGAGGGGATCTGGACACTGCACCGTACAGAGCTAGGGAGGGCATCTGGACATATCTCACCGTACAGAGTGAGGGAGGGGATCTGGAAACTGCACCGTACAGAGTGAGGGAGGGAATCAGGACACTTCTCACCGTACAGAGCGAGGGAGGGGGTCTGGACATTTCTCACCGTACAGAGCGAGGGAGGGGATCTGGACACTTCTCACCGTACAGAGTGAGGGAGGGGATCTGGACACTGAACCGTACAGAGCGAGGGAGGGGATCTGGACACTTCTCACCGTACAGAGTGAGGGAGTGGATCTGGACACTGAACCGTACAGAGTGAGGGAGGGGATCTGGACACTGCGCCGTACAGAGTGAGAGAGGGGATCTGGACACTGCACCGTAGAGAGCGAGGGAGGGGATCTGGACACTGCGCTGTACAGAGTGAGGGAGGGGATCTGGACACTTCTCACCGTACAGAGTGAGGGAGGGGATCTGGACACGGCACCGTACCGAGTGAGGGAGGGGATCTGGACACTTCTCACGTATAGAGTGAGGGAGGGGATCTGGACACTTTTCACCGGACAGAGTGAGGGAAGGGATCTGGACACTTTTCACAGTACAGAGTGAGGGAGGGGATCTGGACACTTCTCACCGTACAGAGTAAGGGAGGGGATCTGGACACTTCTCACCGTACAGAGTGAGGGAGGGGATCTGGACACGGCACCGTACAGAGAGAGGGAGGGGATCTAGACACTTCTCACCGTACAGAGTGAGGGAGGGGATCTGGACACTTCTCACCGTACAGAGTGAGGGAGGGGATCTGGACACGGCACCGTACAGAGTGAGGGAGGGGATCTAGACACTTCTCACCGTACCGAGTGAGGGAGGGGTTCTGGACACTGAACCATACAGAGTGAGGGAGGGGATCTGGACACTACTCACCGTACAGAGTGAGGGAGGGGATCTGGACACTTCTCGCCGTACCGAGTGAGGGAGGGGATCTGGACACTGCACCGTACAGAGTGAGGGAGGGGATCTGGACACTGCACGGTACAGAGTGAGGGAGGGGATCTGGACACTGCACCATACAGAGTGGGGGAGGGGATCTGAACACTTCTCACCGTACAGAGCGAGGGAGGGGATCTGGACCCATCTCACCGTACAGAGCGAGGGAGGGGGTCTGGAAACTTCTAACCATACCGAGTGAGGGAGGGGATCTGGACACTGAACCGTACAGAGCGAGGGAGGGGATCTGGACACTTCTCACCATACAGAGTGATGGAAGGGATCTGAACACTTCTCACCGTACAGAGTGAGGGAGTGGATCTGGACACTGAACCGTACAGAGTGAGGGAGGGGATCTGGACACTGCAACGTACAGAGCGAGGGAGGGGAGCTGGACACTGCGCCGTACAGAGTGAGGGAGGGGATCTGGACACTTCTCACCGTACAGAGTGAGGAAGGGGATCTGGACACGGCACCGTACCGAGTGAGGGAGGGGATCTGGACACTTCTCACATATAGAGTGAGGGAGGGGATCTGGACACTTTTAACCGTACAGAGTGAGGGAGGGGATCTGGACACTTTTCACCGTACAGAGTGAGGGAGGGGATCTGGACACTTCTCACGTATAGAGTGAGGGAGGGGATCTGGACACTGCACCGTACAGAGTGAGGGAGAGGATCTGGACACTTCTCACCGTACAGAGTGAGTGAGGGGATCTGGACACTGCACCGTACAGAGTGAGGGAGGGGATCTGGACACTGCACCGTACAGAGTGAGGGAGAGGATCTGGACACTTCTCACCGTACAGAGTGAGGGAGGGGATCTGGAAACTGCACCGAACAGAGTGAGGGAGGGGATCTGGACACTTCTCACCGTACAGAGTGAGGGAGGGGATCTGGACACTTCTCAGGGTACAGAGTGAGGGAGGGGATCTGGACACTTCACACCGTACAGAGTGAGGGAGGGGATCTGGACACTTCACACCGTACAGAGCGAGGGAGGGGATCTGGACACTGCACCGTACCGAGTGAGGGAGGGGATCTGGACATTTCTCACCGTACAGAGTGAGGGAGGGGATCTGGACACTTCTCACCGTACAGAGCGAGGGAGGAGATCTGGACACTGCACCGTACAGAGTGAGGGAGGGGATGTGAACACTTCTCACCGTACAGAGCGAGGGAGGGAATCAGGAAAATTTCAGATCGTACAGAGTGAGGGAGGGAATCTGGAAAATTTCTCATCGTACAGAGTGAGGGAGGGTATATGGACACTGCACCGAACAGAGTGAGGGAGGGGACCTGGACACTGCACCGTACAGCGTGAGGGAGGGGATCTGAACACTTCTCACTGTACAGAGCGAGGGAGCGAATCTGGACACTTCTCACCGTACAGAGTGAGGGAGGGGATCTGGACGCTTCTCAACGTACAGAGCGAGGGAGGGGATCTGGACACTTCTCACCGTACCAAGTGAGGGAGGGGATCTGGACACTGCACTGTACAGAGTGAGGGAGGGGATCTGGACACTGCACCGTACAGAGTGAGGGAGGGGATGTGAACACTTCTCACCGTACAGAGCGAGGGAGGGAATCAGGAAAATTTCAGATCGTACAGAGTGAGGGAGGGAATCTGGAAAATTTCTCTTCGTACAGAGTGAGGGAGGGTATCTGGACACTGCACCGAACAGAGTGAGGGAGGGGACCTGGACACTGCACCGTACAGCGTGAGGGAGGGGATCTGAACACTTCTCACTGTACAGAGCGAGGGAGCGAATCTGGACACTTCTCACCGTACAGAGTGAGGGAGGGGATCTGGACGCTTCTCAACGTACAGAGCGAGGGAGGGGATCTGGACACTTCTCACCGTAACAAGTGAGGGAGGGGATCTGGACACTGCACCGTACAGAGCGAGGGAGGGGATCTGGACCCATCTCACCGTACAGAGCGAGGGAGGAGATCTGGACATTTCTCACCGTAACGAGTGAGGGAGAGGATCTGGAGACTGAACCGTACAGAGCGAGGGAGGGGATCTGGACACTGCACCGTACAGAGTGAGGGAGGGGATCTGGACACAGCACCGTACAGAGTGAGGGAGGGGGTCTGGACACTTCTAACCGTACAGAGTGATGGAGGGGATCTGGACACTGAACCGTACAGAGCGAGGGAGGGGATCTGGACACTTCTCACCATACAGAGTGATGGAGGGGATCTGGACACTTCTCACCGTACAGAGTGAGGGAGTGGATCTGGACACTGAACCGTACAGAGTGAGGGAGGGGATCTGGACACTGCGCCGTACAGAGTGAGAGAGGGGATCTGGACACTGCACCGTAGAGAGCGAGGGAGGGGATCTGGACACTGCGCTGTACAGAGTGAGGGAGGGGATCTGGACACTTCTCACCGTACAGAGTGAGGGAGGGGATCTGGACACGGCACCGTACCGAGTGAGGGAGGGGATCTGGACACTTCTCACGTATAGAGTGAGGGAGGGGATCTGGACACTTTTCACCGGACAGAGTGAGGGAAGGGATCTGGACACTTTTCACAGTACAGAGTGAGGGAGGGGATCTGGACACTTCTCACCGTACAGAGTAAGGGAGGGGATCTGGACACTTCTCACCGTACAGAGTGAGGGAGGGGATCTGGACACGGCACCGTACAGAGAGAGGGAGGGGATCTAGACACTTCTCACCGTACAGAGTGAGGGAGGGGATCTGGACACTTCTCACCGTACAGAGTGAGGGAGGGGATCTGGACACGGCACCGTACAGAGTGAGGGAGGGGATCTAGACACTTCTCACCGTACCGAGTGAGGGAGGGGTTCTGGACACTGAACCATACAGAGTGAGGGAGGGGATCTGGACACTACTCACCGTACAGAGTGAGGGAGGGGATCTGGACACTTCTCGCCGTACCGAGTGAGGGAGGGGATCTGGACACTGCACCGTACAGAGTGAGGGAGGGGATCTGGACACTGCACGGTACAGAGTGAGGGAGGGGATCTGGACACTGCACCATACAGAGTGGGGGAGGGGATCTGAACACTTCTCACCGTACAGAGCGAGGGAGGGGATCTGGACCCATCTCACCGTACAGAGCGAGGGAGGGGGTCTGGAAACTTCTAACCATACCGAGTGAGGGAGGGGATCTGGACACTGAACCGTACAGAGCGAGGGAGGGGATCTGGACACTTCTCACCATACAGAGTGATGGAAGGGATCTGAACACTTCTCACCGTACAGAGTGAGGGAGTGGATCTGGACACTGAACCGTACAGAGTGAGGGAGGGGATCTGGACACTGCAACGTACAGAGCGAGGGAGGGGAGCTGGACACTGCGCCGTACAGAGTGAGGGAGGGGATCTGGACACTTCTCACCGTACAGAGTGAGGAAGGGGATCTGGACACGGCACCGTACCGAGTGAGGGAGGGGATCTGGACACTTCTCACATATAGAGTGAGGGAGGGGATCTGGACACTTTTAACCGTACAGAGTGAGGGAGGGGATCTGGACACTTTTCACCGTACAGAGTGAGGGAGGGGATCTGGACACTTCTCACGTATAGAGTGAGGGAGGGGATCTGGACACTGCACCGTACAGAGTGAGGTACGGGATCTGGACACGGCACCGTACAGAGTGAGGGAGGGGATCTGGACACTTCTCACCGTACAGAGTGAGGGAAGGGATCTGGACACTTCTCACCGTACAGAGTGAGAGAGGGGATCTGGACACTTCTCACCGTACAGAGTGAGGGAGGGGATGTGGACACATCTCACCGTACAGAGCGAGGATGGGGTTCTGGACACATCTCACCGTACAGAGTGAGGGAGGGGATCTGGACACTGCACCATACAGAGTGAGGGAGAGGATCTGGACACTTCTCACCGTACAGAGTGAGTGAGGGGATCTGGACACTGCACCGTACAGAGTGAGGGAGGGGATCTGGACACTGCACCGTACAGAGTGAGGGAGAGGATCTGGACACTTCTCATCGTACAGAGTGAGGGAGGGGATCTGGAAACTGCACCGAACAGAGTGAGGGAGGGGATCTGGACACTTCTCACCGTACAGAGTGAGGGAGGGGATCTGGACACTTCTCAGGGTACAGAGTGAGGGAGGGGATCTGGACACTTCACACCGTACAGAGTGAGGGAGGGGATCTGGACACTTCACACCGTACAGAGCGAGGGAGGGGATCTGGACACTGCACCGTACCGAGTGAGGGAGGGGATCTGGACACTTCTCACCGTACAGAGTGAGGGAGGGGATCTGGACACTTCTCACCGTACAGAGCGAGGGAGGAGATCTGGACACTGCACCGTACAGAGTGAGGGAGGGGATGTGAACACTTCTCACCGTACAGAGCGAGGGAGGGAATCAGGAAAATTTCAGATCGTACAGAGTGAGGGAGGGAATCTGGAAAATTTCTCATCGTACAGAGTGAGGGAGGGTATCTGGACACTGCACCGAACAGAGTGAGGGAGGGGACCTGGACACTGCACCGTACAGCGTGAGGGAGGGGATCTGAACACTTCTCACTGTACAGAGCGAGGGAGCGAATCTGGACACTTCTCACCGTACAGAGTGAGGGAGGGGATCTGGACGCTTCTCAACGTACAGAGCGAGGGAGGGGATCTGGACACTTCTCACCGTACCAAGTGAGGGAGGGGATCTGGACACTGCACCGTACAGAGTGAGGGAGGGGATCTGGACACTGCACCGTACAGAGTGAGGGAGGGGATGTGAACACTTCTCACCATACAGAGCGAGGGAGGGAATCAGGAAAATTTCAGATCGTACAGAGTGAGGGAGGGAATCTGGAAAATTTCTCATCGTACAGAGTGAGGGAGGGTATCTGGACACTGCACCGAACAGAGTGAGGGAGGGGACCTGGACACTGCACCGTACAGCGTGAGGGAGGGGATCTGAACACTTCTCACTGTACAGAGCGAGGGAGCGAATCTGGACACTTCTCACCGTACAGAGTGAGGGAGGGGATCTGGACGCTTCTCAACGTACAGAGCGAGGGAGGGGATCTGGACACTTCTCACCGTAACAAGTGAGGGAGGGGATCTGGACACTGCACCGTACAGAGTGAGGGAGGGGATCTGGACACTGCACGGAACAGAGTGAGGGAGGGGATCTGGACACTGCACCATACAGAGTGGGGGAGGGGATCTGAACAATTCTCACCGTACAGAGCGAGGGAGGGGATCTGGACCCATCTCACCGTACAGAGCGAGGGAGGAGATCTGGACATTTCTCACCGTACCGAGTGAGGGAGAGGATCTGGAGACTGAACCGTACAGAGCGAGGGAGGGGATCTGGACACTGCACCGTACAGAGTGAGGGAGGGGATCTGGACACAGCACCGTACAGAGTGAGGGAGGGGGTCTGGACACTTCTAACCGTACAGAGTGATGGAGGGGATCTGGACACTGAACCGTACAGAGCGAGGGAGGGGATCTGGACACTTCTCACCATACAGAGTGATGGAGGGGATCTGGACACTTCTCACCGTACAGAGTGAGGGAGTGGATCTGGACACTGAACCGTACAGAGTGAGGGAGGGGATCTGGACACTGCGCCGTACAGAGTGAGACAGGGGATCTGGACACTGCACCGTAGAGAGCGAGGGAGGGGATCTGGACACTGCGCTGTACAGAGTGAGGGAGGGGATCTGGACACTTCTCACCGTACAGAGTGAGGGAGGGGATCTGGACACGGCACCGTACCGAGTGAGGGAGGGGATCTGGACACTTCTCACGTATAGAGTGAGGGAGGGGATCTGGACACTTTTCACCGGACAGAGTGAGGGAAGGGATCTGGACACTTTTCACAGTACAGAGTGAGGGAGGGGATCTGGACACTTCTCACGTATAGAGTGAGGGAGGGGATCTGGACACTGCACCGTACAGAGTGAGGGACGGGATCTGGACACGGCACCGTACAGAGTAAGGGAGTGGATCTGGACACTTCTCACCGTACAGAGTGAGGGAAGGGATCTGGACACTTCTCACCGTACAGAGTGAGAGAGGGGATCTGGACACTTCTCACCGTACAGAGTGAGGGAGGGGATGTGGACACTTCTCACCGTACAGAGCGAGGATGGGGTTCTGGACACTTCTCACCGTACAGAGTGAGGGAGGGGATCTGGACGCTGCACCATACAGAGTGAGGGAGAGCATCTGGACACTTCTCACCGTACAGAGTGAGTGAGGGGATCTGGACACTGCACCGTACAGAGTGAGGGAAGGGATCTGGACACTGCAACGTACAGAGTGAGGGAGAGGATCTGGACACTTCTCACCGTACAGAGTGAGGGAGGGGATCTGGAAACTGCACCGTACAAAGTGAGGGAGGGGGTCTGGACATTTCTCACCGTACAGAGCGAGGGAGGGGATCTGGACACTTCTCACCGTACAGAGTGAGGGAGGAGATCTGGACGCTGTACCATACAGAGCGAGGGAGGGGATCTGGAGACTTCTCACCGTACAGAATGAGGGAGGGGATCTGGACACTGCACCGTACAGAGCGAGGGAGGGGATCTGGACACTTCTCACCGTACAGAGTGAGGGAGGGGATCTGGACACGGCACCGTAAGGAGTGACGGACGGGATCCGGACACGTGTCACCGTACAGAGTGAGACAGGGGATCTGGACACTTCTCACCGTACAGAGTGAAGGAGGGGCTCTGGACACTTTGCAACATACAGAGCGAGGGAGGGGATCTGGACACTGCACCGTACAGAGTGAGGGAGCAAATCTGGACACTGCAACGTACAGAGCGAGGGAGGGGATCTGGACACGGCACCGTACAGAGTGCGGGAGGGGATCTGGACACTTCTCACCATACAGAGTGAGGGAGGGGATCTGGACACTGCACCGTACAGAGTGAGGGAGAGGATCTGGACACTTCACACCGTACAGAGTGAGGGAGGGGATCTGGAAACTGCACCGTACAGAGAGAGGGAGGGAGTCTGGACATGCACCGTACAGAGTGAGGGAGGGGATCTGGACACTGCACCGTACAGAGTGAAGGAGGGGATCTGGACACTGAAGCGTACAGAGCGAGGGAGGGGATCTGGACACTGCACCGTACAGAGCTAGGGAGGGCATCTGGACATATCTCACCGTACAGAGTGAGGGAGGGGATCTGGAAACTGCACCGTACAGAGTGAGGGAGGGAATCAGGACACTTCTCACCGTACAGAGCGAGGGAGGGGGTCTGGACATTTCTCACCGTACAGAGCGAGGGAGGGGATCTGGACACTTCTCACCGTACAGAGTGAGGGAGGGGATCTGGACACTGAACCGTACAGAGCGAGGGAGGGGATCTGGACACTGCACCGAACAGAGTGAGGGAGGGTATCTGGACACTGCACCGAACAGAGTGAGGGAGGGGATCTGGACACTGCACCGAACAGAATGAGGGAGGGTATCTGGAGACTGCACCGTACAGAGTGAGGGAGGGGATCTGGACACTTCTCACCGTACAGAGAGAGGGAGGGGATCTGGACAATGAACCGTACAGAGTGAGGGAGGGGATCTGGACACTTCTCACCGTACAGAGTGAGGGAGGGGATCTGGACACTTCTCACCGTACAGAATGAGGGAGGGTATCTGGACACTGCACCGTACAGAGTGAGCGAGGGGATCTGGACACTTCTCACCGTACAAAGCGAGGGAGGGGATCTGGACACTGCACCGTACCGAGTGAGGGAGGGGATCTGGACACTTCTCACCGTACAGAGTGAGGGAGGGGATCTGGACACTTCTCACCGTACAGAGCGAGGGAGGGGATCTGGACACTGCACCGTACAGAGTGAGGGAGGGGATGTGAACACTTCTCACCGTACAGAGCGAGGGAGGGAATCAGGAAAATTTCAGATCGTACAGAGTGAGGGAGGGAATCTGGAAAATTTCTCATCGTACAGAGTGAGGGAGGGTATCTGGACACTGCACCGAACAGAGTGAGGGAGGGGATCTGGACACTGCACTGTACAAAGTGAGGAAGGGGACCTGGACACTGCACCGTACAGCGTGAGGGAGCGGGTCTGAACACTTCTCACTGTACAGAGCGAGGGAGCGAATCTGGACACTTCTCACCGTACAGAGTGAGGGAGGGGATCTGGACGCTTCTCACCGTACAGAGCGAGGGAGGGGATCTGGGCACTTCTCACCGTACCAAGTGAGGGAGGGGATCTGGACACTGCACCGTACAGAGTGAGGGAGGGGATCTGGACACTGCACGGAACAGAGTGAGGGAGGGGATCTGGACACTGCACCATACAGAGTGGGGGAGGGGATCTGAACAATTCTCACCGCACAGAGCGAGGGAGGGGATCTGGACCCATCTCACCGTACAGAGCGAGGGAGGAGATCTGGACATTTCTCACCGTACCGAGTGAGGGAGAGGATCTGGAGACTGAACCGTACAGAGCGAGGGAGGGGATCTGGACACTGCACCGTACAGAGTGAGGGAGGGGATCTGGACACAGCACCGTACAGAGTGAGGGAGGGGGTCTGGACACTTCTAACCGTACAGAGTGAGGGAGGGGATCTGGACACTGAACCGTACAGAGCGAGGGAGAGGATCTGGACACTTCTCACCATACAGAGTGATGGAGGGGATCTGGACACTTCTCACCGTACAGAGTGAGGGAGTGGATCTGGACACTGAACCGTACAGAGTGAGGGAGGGGATCTGGACACTGCGCCGTACAGAGCGAGAGAGGGGATCTGGACACTGCACCGTAGAGAGCGAGGGAGGGGATCTGGACACTGCGCTGTACAGAGTGAGGGAGGGGATCTGGACACTTCTCACCGTACAGAGTGAGGGAGGGGATCTGGACACGGCACCGTACCGAGTGAGGGAGGGGATCTGGACACTTCTCACGTATAGAGTGAGGGAGGGGATCTGGACAATTTTCACCGGACAGAGTGAGGGAAGGGATCTGGACACTTTTCACCGTACAGAGTGAGGGAGGGGATCTGGACACTTCTCACGTATAGAGTGAGGGAGGGGATCTGGACACTGCACCGTACAGAGTGAGGGACGGGATCTGGACACGGCACCGTACAGAGTGAGGGAGTGGATCTGGACACTTCTCACCGTACAGAGTGAGGGAAGGGATCTGGACACTTCTCACCGTACAGAGTGAGGGAGGGGATCTGGACACTTCTCACCGTACAGAGCGAGGATGGGGTTCTGGACACTTCTCACCGTACAGAGTGAGGGAGGGGATCTGGACGCTGCACCATACAGAGTGAGGGAGAGCATCTGGACACTTCTCACCGTACAGAGTGAGTGAGGGGATCTGGACACTGCACCGTACAGAGTGAGGGAAGGGATCTGGACACTGCACCGTACAGAGTGAGGGAGAGGATCTGGACACTTCTCACCGTACAGAGTGAGGGAGGGGATCTGGAAACTGCACCGTACAAAGTGAGGGAGGGGGTCTGGACATTTCTCACCGTACAGAGCGAGGGAGGGGATCTGGACACTTCTCACCGTACAGAGAAAGGGAGGGGATCTGGACACTGAACCATACAGAGCGAGGGAGGGGATCTGGAGACTTCTCACCGTACAGAATGAGGGAGGGGATCTGGACACTGAACCGCACAGAGTGAGGAGGGGATCTGGACACTGCACCGAACAGAGTGAGGGAGGGGATCTGGACACTGCACCGTACAGAGCGAGGTAGGGGATCTGGACACTTCTCAACGTACAGAGCGAGGAAGGGGATCTGGACACTTCTGACCGTACAGAGCGAGGGAGGGGATCTGGACACTGCACCGTACCGAGTGAGGGAGGGGATCTGGTCACTTCTCACCGTACAGAGCGAGGGAGGGGATCTGGACACTGCACCGTACAGAGTGAGGGAGGGGTTCTGGACACTGCACCGTACAAAGTGAGGGAGGGGACCTGGACACTTCTCACCGTACAGAGCGAGGGAGGGGATCTGGACATGGCACCGTACAGAGTGAGGGAGGGGATCTTGACACTGCATCGTACAGAGTGAGGGAGGGGATCTGGACACTTCTCACCGTACAGAGTGAAGGAGGGGATGTGGACACTTCTCACCGTACAGAGTGAGGGAGGGGATCCGGACACTTTTCACCGTACAGAGTGAGGGAGGGATCTGGACACTTCTCACCGTACAGAGCGAGGATGGGGATCTGGACACTTCTCACCGCAAAGAGTGAGAGAGGGGATCTGGACACTTCTCACCGTACAGAGTGAGGGAGGGGATCTGGACACTGCACCGTACAGAGTGAAGGAGGGAATCTGGAAACTTTTCACCATACAGAGTGAGGGAGGGATCTGGACACTTCTCACCGCACAGAGTGAGGGAGGGGATCTGGACACATCTCACCGCACAGAGTGAAGGAGGGGATCTGGACACTGCACCGTACAGAGTGAAGGAGGGGATCTGGACACTGAAACGTACAGAGCGAGGGAGGGGATCTGGACACAGCACCGTACAGAGCGAGGGAGGGCATCTGGACACTTCTCACCGTACAGAGTGAGGGAGGGGATCTGGAAACTGCACCGTACAGAGTGAGGGAGGGGGATTGGACATTTCTCACCGTACAGAGCGAGGGAGGGGATCTGGACACTTCTCACCGTACAGAGCGAGGGAGCGGATCAAGACACTGAACCGTACAGAGTGAGGGAGGGGATCTGGACACTGCACCGAACAGAGTGAGGGAGGGGATGTGGACACTGCACCGTACAGAGTGAAGGAGGGGATCTGGACACTGAAACGTACAGAGCGAGGGAGGGGATCTGGACACAGCACCGTACAGAGCGAGGGAGGGCATCTGGACACTTCTCACCGTACAGAGTGAGGGAGGGGATCTGGAAACTGCACCGTACAGAGTGAGGGAGGGGGATTGGACATTTCTCACCGTACAGAGCGAGGGAGGGGATCTGGACACTTCTCACCGTACAGAGCGAGGGAGCGGATCAAGACACTGAACCGTACAGAGCGAGGGAGGGGATCTGGACACTGCACCGAACAGAGTGAGGGAGGGTATCTGGACACTGCACCGAACAGAGTGAGGGAGGGGATCTGCACACTGCACCGAACAGAGTGAGGGAGGGTATCTGGAGACTGCACCGTACAGAGTGAGGGAGGGGATCTGGACACTCCTCACCGTACAGAGTGAGGGAGGGGATCTGGACAATGAACCGTACAGAGTGAGGGAGGGGATCTGGAAACTTCTCACCGTACAGAGTGAGGGAGAGGATCTGGACACTTCTCACCGTACAGAATGAGGGAGGGGATCTGGACACTGCACCGTACAGAGTGAGGGAGGGGATCTGGACACTTCTCACCGTACAGAGTGAGGGAGGGGATCTGGACAATGAACCGTACAGAGTGAGGGAGGGGATCTGGACACTTCTCACCGTACAGAGTGAGGGAGGGGATCTGGACACTTCTCACCGTACAGAATGAGGGAGGGTATCTGGACACTGCACCGTACAGAGTGAGCGAGGGGATCTGGACACTTCTCACCGTATAGAGCGAGGGAGGGGATCTGGACACTGCACCGTACCGAGTGAGGGAGGGGATCTGGACATTTCTCACCGTACCGAGTGAGGGAGAGGATCTGGAGACTGAACCGTACAGAGCGAGGGAGGGGATCTGGACACTGCACCGTACAGAGTGAGGGAGGGGATCTGGACACAGCACCGTACAGAGTGAGGGAGGGGGTCTGGACACTTCTAACCGTACAGAGTGAGGGAGGGGATCTGGACACTGAACCGTACAGAGCGAGGGAGAGGATCTGGACACTTCTCACCATACAGAGTGATGGAGGAGATCTGGACACTTCTCACCGTACAGAGTGAGGGAGTGGATCTGGACACTGAACCGTACAGAGTGAGGGAGGGGATCTGGACACTGCGCCGTACAGAGCGAGAGAGGGGATCTGGACACTGCACCGTAGAGAGCGAGGGAGGGGATCTGGACACTGCGCTGTACAGAGTGAGGGAGGGGATCTGGACACTTCTCACCGTACAGAGTGAGGGAGGGGATCTGGACACGGCACCGTACCGAGTGAGGGAGGGGATCTGGACACTTCTCACGTATAGAGTGAGGGAGGGGATCTGGACAATTTTCACCGGACAGAGTGAGGGAAGGGATCTGGACACTTTTCACCGTACAGAGTGAGGGAGGGGATCTGGACACTTCTCACGTATAGAGTGAGGGAGGGGATCTGGACACTGCACCGTACAGAGTGAGGGACGGGATCTGGACACGGCACCGTACAGAGTGAGGGAGTGGATCTGGACACTTCTCACCGTACAGAGTGAGGGAAGGGATCTGGACACTTCTCACCGTACAGAGTGAGGGAGGGGATCTGGACACTTCTCACCGTACAGAGCGAGGATGGGGTTCTGGACACTTCTCACCGTACAGAGTGAGGGAGGGGATCTGGACGCTGCACCATACAGAGTGAGGGAGAGCATCTGGACACTTCTCACCGTACAGAGTGAGTGAGGGGATCTGGACACTGCACCGTACAGAGTGAGGGAAGGGATCTGGACACTGCACCGTACAGAGTGAGGGAGAGGATCTGGACACTTCTCACCGTACAGAGTGAGGGAGGGGATCTGGAAACTGCACCGTACAAAGTGAGGGAGGGGGTCTGGACATTTCTCACCGTACAGAGCGAGGGAGGGGATCTGGACACTTCTCACCGTACAGAGAAAGGGAGGGGATCTGGACACTGAACCATACAGAGCGAGGGAGGGGATCTGGAGACTTCTCACCGTACAGAATGAGGGAGGGGATCTGGACACTGAACCGCACAGAGTGAGGAGGGGATCTGGACACTGCACCGAACAGAGTGAGGGAGGGGATCTGGACACTGCACCGTACAGAGCGAGGTAGGGGATCTGGACACTTCTCAACGTACAGAGCGAGGAAGGGGATCTGGACACTTCTGACCGTACAGAGCGAGGGAGGGGATCTGGACACTGCACCGTACCGAGTGAGGGAGGGGATCTGGTCACTTCTCACCGTACAGAGCGAGGGAGGGGATCTGGACACTGCACCGTACAGAGTGAGGGAGGGGTTCTGGACACTGCACCGTACAAAGTGAGGGAGGGGACCTGGACACTTCTCACCGTACAGAGCGAGGGAGGGGATCTGGACATGGCACCGTACAGAGTGAGGGAGGGGATCTTGACACTGCATCGTACAGAGTGAGGGAGGGGATCTGGACACTTCTCACCGTACAGAGTGAAGGAGGGGATGTGGACACTTCTCACCGTACAGAGTGAGGGAGGGGATCCGGACACTTTTCACCGTACAGAGTGAGGGAGGGATCTGGACACTTCTCACCGTACAGAGCGAGGATGGGGATCTGGACACTTCTCACCGCAAAGAGTGAGAGAGGGGATCTGGACACTTCTCACCGTACAGAGTGAGGGAGGGGATCTGGACACTGCACCGTACAGAGTGAAGGAGGGAATCTGGAAACTTTTCACCATACAGAGTGAGGGAGGGATCTGGACACTTCTCACCGCACAGAGTGAGGGAGGGGATCTGGACACATCTCACCGCACAGAGTGAAGGAGGGGATCTGGACACTGCACCGTACAGAGTGAAGGAGGGGATCTGGACACTGAAACGTACAGAGCGAGGGAGGGGATCTGGACACAGCACCGTACAGAGCGAGGGAGGGCATCTGGACACTTCTCACCGTACAGAGTGAGGGAGGGGATCTGGAAACTGCACCGTACAGAGTGAGGGAGGGGGATTGGACATTTCTCACCGTACAGAGCGAGGGAGGGGATCTGGACACTTCTCACCGTACAGAGCGAGGGAGCGGATCAAGACACTGAACCGTACAGAGTGAGGGAGGGGATCTGGACACTGCACCGAACAGAGTGAGGGAGGGGATGTGGACACTGCACCGTACAGAGTGAAGGAGGGGATCTGGACACTGAAACGTACAGAGCGAGGGAGGGGATCTGGACACAGCACCGTACAGAGCGAGGGAGGGCATCTGGACACTTCTCACCGTACAGAGTGAGGGAGGGGATCTGGAAACTGCACCGTACAGAGTGAGGGAGGGGGATTGGACATTTCTCACCGTACAGAGCGAGGGAGGGGATCTGGACACTTCTCACCGTACAGAGCGAGGGAGCGGATCAAGACACTGAACCGTACAGAGCGAGGGAGGGGATCTGGACACTGCACCGAACAGAGTGAGGGAGGGTATCTGGACACTGCACCGAACAGAGTGAGGGAGGGGATCTGCACACTGCACCGAACAGAGTGAGGGAGGGTATCTGGAGACTGCACCGTACAGAGTGAGGGAGGGGATCTGGACACTCCTCACCGTACAGAGTGAGGGAGGGGATCTGGACAATGAACCGTAGAGAGTGAGGGAGGGGATCTGGAAACTTCTCACCGTACAGAGTGAGGGAGAGGATCTGGACACTTCTCACCGTACAGAATGAGGGAGGGGATCTGGACACTGCACCGTACAGAGTGAGGGAGGGGATCTGGACACTTCTCACCGTACAGAGTGAGGGAGGGGATCTGGACAATGAACCGTACAGAGTGAGGGAGGGGATCTGGACACTTCTCACCGTACAGAGTGAGGGAGGGGATCTGGACACTTCTCACCGTACAGAATGAGGGAGGGTATCTGGACACTGCACCGTACAGAGTGAGCGAGGGGATCTGGACACTTCTCACCGTATAGAGCGAGGGAGGGGATCTGGACACTGCACCGTACCGAGTGAGGGAGGGGATCTGGACACTTCTCACCGTACAGAGTGAGGGAGGGGATCTGGACACTTCTCACCGTACAGAGCGAGGGAGGGGATCTGGACACTGCACCGTACAGAGTGAGGGAGGGGATGTGAACACTTCTCACCGTACAGAGCGAGGGAGGGAATCAGGAAAATTTCAGATCGTACAGAGTGAGGGAGGGAATCTGGAAAATTTCTCATCGTACAGAGTGAGGGAGGGTATCTGGACACTGCACCGAACAGAGTGAGGAAGGGGATCTGGACACTGCACTGTACAAAGTGAGGAAGGGGACCTGGACACTGCACCGTACAGCGTGAGGGAGCGGGTCTGAACACTTCTCACTGTACAGAGCGAGGGAGCGAATCTGGACACTTCTCACCGTACAGAGTGAGGGAGGGGATCTGGACGCTTCTCACCGTACAGAGCGAGGGAGGGGATCTGGGCACTTCTCACCGTACCAAGTGAGGGAGGGGATCTGGACACTGCACCGTACAGAGTGAGGGAGGGGATCTGGACACTGCACGGAACAGAGTGAGGGAGGGGATCTGGACACTGCACCATACAGAGTGGGGGAGGGGATCTGAACAATTCTCACCGCACAGAGCGAGGGAGGGGATCTGGACCCATCTCACCGTACAGAGCGAGGGAGGAGATCTGGACATTTCTCACCGTACCGAGTGAAGGAGAGGATCTGGAGACTGAACCGTACAGAGCGAGGGAGGGGATCTGGACACTGCACCGTACAGAGTGAGGGAGGGGATCTGGACACAGCACTGTACAGAGTGAGGGAGGGGGTCTGGACACTTCTAACCATACAGAGTGAGGGAGGGGATCTGGACACTGAACCGTACAGAGCGAGGGAGGGGATCTGGACACTTCTCACCATACAGAGTGATGGAGGGGATCTGGACACTTCTCACCGTACAGAGTGAGGGAGTGGATCTGGACACTGAACCGTACAGAGTGAGGGAGGGGATCTGGACACTGCGCCGTACAGAGCGAGAGAGGGGATCTGGACACTGCGCTGTACAGAGTGAGGGAGGGGATCTGGACACTTCTCACCGTACAGAGTGAGGGAGGGGATCTGGACACGGCACCGTACCGAGTGAGGGAGGGGATCTGGACACTTCTCACGTATAGAGTGAGGGAGGGGATCTGGACACTTTTCACCGGACAGAGTGAGGGAAGGGATCTGGACACTTTTCACCGTACAGAGTGAGGGAGGGGATCTGGACACTTCTCACGTATAGAGTGAGGGAGGGGATCTGGACACTGCACCGTACAGAGTGAGGGACGGGATCTGGACACGGCACCGTACAGAGTGAGGGAGTGGATCTGGACACTTCTCACCGTACAGAGTGAGGGAAGGGATCTGGACACTTCTCACCGTACAGAGTGAGGGAGGGGATCTGGACACTTCTCACCGTACAGAGCGAGGATGGGGTTCTGGACACTTCTCACCGTACAGAGTGAGGGAGGGGATCTGGACGCTGCACCATACAGAGTGAGGGAGAGCATCTGGACACTTCTCACCGTACAGAGTGAGTGAGGGGATCTGGACACTGCACCGTACAGAGTGAGGGAAGGGATCTGGACACTGCACCGTACAGAGTGAGGGAGAGGATCTGGACACTTCTCACCGTACAGAGTGAGGGAGGGGATCTGGAAACTGCACCGTACAAAGTGAGGGAGGGGGTCTGGACATTTCTCACCGTACAGAGCGAGGGAGGGGATCTGGACACTTCTCACCGTACAGAGAAAGGGAGGGGATCTGGACACTGAACCATACAGAGCGAGGGAGGGGATCTGGAGACTTCTCACCGTACAGAATGAGGGAGGGGATCTGGACACTGAACCGCACAGAGTGAGGAGGGGATCTGGACACTGCACCGAACAGAGTGAGGGAGGGGATCTGGACACTGCACCGTACAGAGCGAGGTAGGGGATCTGG